>NC_050515.1:7862855-7880369 GCF_002922805.2 Oryzias melastigma
GTCTCCGTACCTCGGGGAGTAATACGCACAATCAATATTTTTAAAAACATGTTTTCTAAATGTTTACCAGCAGTTAAAGGGTTAAACGGAAAAACAGCTGTTTTAATTCACATATTATATATTTAAACGCAACTTCTTATAAATGAATGGTCACAAAAATGCCTTTTTTCTAAACAGGGAAGTGGAATTTCGCGGCTCTCGCTGAGTTTTGGACGGCAAGAAACTTGGTCCAAATGGTTCTTTTAGGGTTAAAGGTCGTAGACTCCTGAACCAGATTTAAAAAATGACTGCAGACTCGCCGGCTATCGAAGAACCACTGTCGGACTTGGCTTTTCAGGGTGTTGCTCATGTTGTTTCCCTCCATCTCTCGCAGCTGATTTGTGACGGCCACGACGGCCTTCTGGTAGGCCGCTTCGTGTTCCTGTTGTTTTACGCGGGTGAAAGCCTCAGCAGCTCGGAGAGACACTTCTGCCGGGCTTGGAGCCAGATACTTCGGATCCATCACCTCAAAAAAATAAAAACAAAATTAGGCAAACTGTGTAAACAAATCCATATATATTTAATAATCTAAAATATGCAAAATAACTAATATATCAACTTAAAAAAATAACTTTATGGAACAAAAATATTCATTTATGTCAATTAGTATTGATGATTTTCAAAAAAACTATTAATTAGCTGATTTCACGCACCATTCCTAAGGCTATGAGTTCTTTAACCCGCTCAATTTTGGTCTTTTTCCTCTGTATGTAGCCCCTCCAAACCTGTTCAGCCAAAGTACAGCACTTAAGCATGGAGGATGGCTCTCCCTTCAGAGAAAAGTACGTTCACGCATACTTGCGACCTTTTGAATGCAGATAGCGGCCGGCTCGGTGCTCTCTGTTCCCGCATGCGTGCTCCTCAAGCTTCCCTCTCTACTTTCTTCATACAGCTTGGACCTCATCCGCCCCTGTCGAGCCCTCTCTGCCACTTGAATGACCCGGATGGCCTCCTCTTGCGTCATCCCCTTTTCTGTTAATGGCTGTAGGGACGTATTTGAAAAGAAACTATTCCAATTGTCATGTATTTAATTTACTATTACATAAAAATGTTGGCTTCAAGCTTACAGGGGTGGTATTTGGTGAGATAAAGTTAAAAAATGTGAGTAGGGATGGATTTTATTTAACTGAGCTAAGACAAATTTGTGATAATTGACTATTATTTTTAGCTATGTTTTACTCACTTCAAGGCTTTCAGTGACCTCCACCATCTTGAAGATATTCATCAACATTGCTTTTCGCTCCTGAACTTCTTTACTGTGATCATTAGGAAAATATTGAGGTAAAGGGATCTCAAGTTTGTCCTAAAAAGATTCAAAACAGGTATTAATTAAAACTGAAACTTCAATTTAAATGAGATTAAGTCTTTAAATGACACTTACTGGTGTGAGCTTCATGTCATGAAGGATGTCATCCATGTAGTGGTACTCTAAAAACTCCTTCTCCACCATTTCATTTTTCAGCTCCACCACCCTCCCCATCACACTGTCGATGGCTTTCCGAATCGCTCGTCTCTTCTGAGGGTGGATTATCAAATCGTAAGCTTTCTCCAGCTTCCTGAGGATCTGGATGTAGCGGACGTACAGCATGGCCAGCCTCTGGAAGAACACCACCCTGTCTTTCTGAGCTGGAGGCGGCTCTGCGGGCTGCTCTTCTGCTAAAAGACGACTCAACTCTAACTGAGCATCAACCCAAAGATCGTTGTAGGCCCTGAAACAGAAAATAAATAAAAAATTAATCTAGATTAAGTTTATGCATTCTTACTTAAAGGATGTGATAAACAATTTCACAAAGAAATTATAGAAAGGGTTAACACACTTTTCTACAGAGAAACCAAAATTTTTATGGCATAAAAACATATTTATTAGAAAAAGAGAAATTAAATATTTATAATTTATTTATAATAATTTATAACAAATAAAGGCATACTAATAAAATACACAAAAATAACATAAAATTAAGAAAAAAAATGCTAACAAACTGTGGGTACAATATAAAACGTACTTTAAATTGTGTTAAAGGTATTACTTTATTTTTTGTAATATTTTAGTCCACAAATTCTGTTTTCCAGTCGCATCAATTTGATGTAATTTACGACATTTTTGCAGGGTTTACGATACAACTTAATGTTGCGAGTCTATTACGTTTCTTTTTATAAGAATTTTCTTATCCGATATTTTTTATTATATTAATATTTAAATGTTACTAGAATGTCTTATTGTACATCATGTGAACTATTATTCTTCATTTAGGACATTTTCCACGCAGCATAACTGTCCATTAAAATGCCGTAAATAGCTTCAGGACGAGGTTACCTTTGTGACATTTTTCTGTCTCCAAGAAAGAAGAAAACGAGTTTCCTCGGTCACTCAAAAAGTGGAAGTTGACTCTGATCCGCCGCACGAGTGAAAAAACGCAAACCCTTCTTGAGTTTGTAAAGTCGTTTCCATGGTAACAGCCATACGGAACCCCGGCGTCCCGCCTCATCTTTGTTTACTTCCGCTCCGTGGCTGCTGCGGTCCAGTTACAACACAGACACGACAAACCACAGCGACACATCTCTAGTTTTTGATTAAACTGTGGGCTATATGTGAAGTCAACCTGGCTAGCATTTTGATTAATAGCATATGAAAACTTTATTATTATTACTATTTGTATTTTTTAACATGTGTTATTTTATATTTTTATACTGAAAAAAGTAAAATGACAAATGTGATTATTTATTTATTTATTTATTTATTTTTATGGCGGTATAAATTTTATCATTTGGTTTTAAAATAAGGGGCTGCACGGTGGCGCAGTGGTTAGCGCTCTCGCCTCACAGCGAGAAGGCCCCGGTTCGAATCCCGGCTGGGACCTTTCTGTGTGGAGTTTGCATGTTCTCCCCGTGCATGCGTGGGTTTTCACCGGGGACTCCGGCTTCCTCCCACCGTCCAAAAACATGCTTCATAGGTCAATTGGTGACTCTAAATTGCCCCTAGGTGTGAATGTGAGAGTGGATGGGTGTGTGATTGAGGCCCTGCGACAGACTGGCGACCTGTCCAGGGTGTACCCCGCCTTCGCCCATCAGTAGCCGGGATAGGCTCCGGCACCCCCGCGACCCAGAAAGGGAAGAAGCGGCCAAGAAGATGGATGGATGGTTTTAAAATAATTTTGGCTAGTGAGTGACGGTTCCATGTACTACCTGTAGAGGGCAGCAGTGAGTCAGAATGCACGCGGTTTTTTAAACAGAGGAAGATGAAGAAAAGTACAATTATGTTCATGGTTCCACAAATGTGAGAAAAGGAGGGAAAAAAACAAAATTTGTTAAGTGTAGTTAGTAAATAATTTAGTTCAAAAATATTTATAAATGTCCTAAGCAAAATTAGAGAAGATTATCATTGTTTTATCAGTGATTATTATATGATAAAAACAAAATAGAATTTCAAAATAAAATAGGAACTGGACTAAGTGATCCCTACCCCTTCATGTTCCAAATAGGAAGTACTTGCTGGCTCCAACAAGCCAAAATCCCATAGCTATTACTCATATATTCTATTTGTCCCAGTAACCATTGTTGCTCTGATACCTCTTGTATATTCTTGCTATTTTTTAAATCATATTTATCTTTTTTTTATTTTATTGCAGGGTATTCTAGTTATAAACTGACCAATCATAGACTTCAGTGCCACGTGGCCCCACCTCAAACGCTGAAACGTTTGATTGACAGTGTACCTGGGTGATTTCAGTGGCAGGGGTGTGGCTTTCCAACAAGCTTACTCCTGATTAGTGAGAGTGGTTGCCATAGAAATGATGAGAGTCTGACTCAGACCAATCACCACTTACCAATGTTGTCTGGCCTTTTCTATAGGTGACGTCACACCCAGCTCTGTTCATCCTTATTTACAGTCAAAGGGTGGGACAGTGAAAATAAATAAATCTTGAATTTACGTTTAAATTATTATCAGCTACATTATTTGTGACTATCTTATTCTTCATGTGCTGCATTCTGTGCTTATGTGAGAAATAGATCTGCCATGATGTCTGATGAATCAAGAAGACCTTTTATTATACATTTTACAAAGGTTGATGATTGAATTAATCAAAAGGGTCATCTGGTCCTGGACCACTTACAAAGTGTTTCCCATGTTCATATTTAGAGTTGCATGCTCTTGTATCTGAAATCTAAAATCATCTTTAAGATGATACAAACAAAAAGTACTCCAATGGAAATAATAATTGATCCATTAACCAATGTATCTACTAAAGATGAAAACATGCACCAAAAAACTGTTTTATTTGGAAATATATTAGTTTAAAAACAAAGCTGGCACCCACGTCCTTGGACTTGACAAATGCAGAAGAAACAAGAACAAAGATGAGGACAGAGAAGATATCAGACTGAGCTCCTGTTACAGAAAAAGTGTTTCTGGAATCTAAATTACTTCTAGGAATAAATTGTTGGAACTCCATGAGGGACAGATTATTCTCATAAAACATGTGGACGATTTATTCTTTGAATCTTACAAAATGACTTTTTTTTCTAGAACTCCCCTTCAGATGTGAACAATTTTTGATAAAATTTTAAAAATTGACATTTAATTGTAGTAATGAAGAAGCATTTCAGAACAAAGACCTTGACTGATGATCAGAATATAGGCTGTGATAAAATGCTGTTTGAAAGGTGTGGCTTATTTATAATTCCACATATTTTCATCAGAACTATGATTACTGTTCACGTCAATCCTGTTCGGTGATATATATGTTGTTTTTTTTTTAATTTTAAAGGATTTCTGTCCTTAAAAAAACATTATCAGAGTGTCGTTATGTCAGGAGTCTGTGCTTTGGTTTTGTCATGTTCTGTTCTCTCTGTCAGTCTAATCATGTTCAGGTTAATCATCCACAGCTGTCTTCATTTAGTTAATAAAACACGATGTATTTAAGTATCAGGTTTTTACTTCATCATTGTCAGATCATCTGTTCTGTTACGCCTGGTCTCCTGCGTTTGGGTCCTTCACCATCACACTGAAACGTTATCAGACCCCATAATCAGGTACTTTACTTCTGTAGAAAGAAATCATTTGGTAGAACCTCCAGTCAGAACCAAACAGGAAGAAACAGCTTTCTACAGAAGGTATTAGAGGTGTAGCGATTAATAATGGTCCAACTATATTGATCTGTTTGAGATAAATTGTTATCGAATCCACCTGTATCATCATAAAAATGAGATTAATCGATATTATTTGGATCAAGGCACAAAAAAACGACCAAGTACCATCACAGTGGACAACTCACATAAATGATCAACCATCATTACAGTTTAATATGTGGAAGTGACCATACAGAGTGGTAGAATGTTCACTTTATATTATTTTGTAACGGTGAACTTCATGAATCTAAAATATGAGTGGGTTTGCCATTAATTCTGTTTGAATCACTATTGACTAAGAATCGGGTCCACAAATAATGAGTCGAATCCTTATTAAAATGGGTGGAAAGTGTTCTGCACACTGATGAAACCATCTTTCTTATGAACTCAGATGTTCCCCAACTTCAAATTACATCTGAAACTTTGTACTTTTTTCTACTTTTATTACTCTTACAGTTATAATTCTTGCATTTTTATTTTTAGTAATGTTTTGTTTCAATTTACATATATTTTTTTGCATTTCAAGTCAAATTGCCTCTGTGTATATGCACTAGTTATACAGAAAATGTGTTGACAAAACAAAATAAAACACACATAAATGTACATATAGGTTATATATATATATATATATATGTTTTTTTTTCATTTTAGTAGTGTGTAAAATCAGCTTTAAAGTGGTGCCATGTTGTAGTGAAAGAATCCTCCATTGACATAAACACTCTTGACGCAGCGCTTCATCGACGTAAATGTTTTAAAATTAAGGAGGTGGGACTCGTGATCCAAACAGCTGAGTCGGCAATCTTCTAACTAAAATAGATCTCAAGAGTAGAGTCCTCAAAGTTACATAATTCATTCAAGCCCGATCATTGCTGTAGGTTTGGATTCGCGGGGTGTATCGTCGGATCGGATGGGTGCTCCTTGAGGCGCAATCTCAGCAGCGCCTTAGACGATCACAAGACTTGGACATCCGTGGAAAAAAATCCCCCTGATAGGTCAGCTAGAAGCTCCCGAACCCGAAGATTCTTCTTCAGTTCTCCGCGTTTGACATCCAACAAGTTGCTCCTTTTGGAAAAGTGTTCCACGGCGCGCCGTTACGCTGCGCTCTGACGCACTCCATGTTCGGTTTTTTTCCCATGGACTTTCTAGCGAGGCGCGTTTTCTAAGACTTTAAATTCGCATTTTTCTGTAAGATAATCTTTTTCTAATCATTATTTAAGATCAATTGAAGTGGACAGTAAAACTGAAGTCGAAATGCTTCGGTGCGTAAAGGAGTTGCGCATCTCAAAGTGAGCGAATGCCGCTGGAAGAAATCACACCGAAGATGTCGACTGTGCTTTACCACCCACTCGAAATCGATTATATTACCTTCAAGAAGGTGGCTCTGCGTATAAATAAGAAGGCATTATTTCAAAAAAGACAGCGTTGAGCACAATCTGCGGGCGGTTCTTCTCTCCTGTTGCGCAAAGGATTCCTGGAAGAATTTGGTCAAGACGACTGTCCTCTTTGCAGGACATAAGAAGATTTAACTTCTAAAGTGGTGAGTCCAAAGTTTGGTGAATATATTAGTACATTTTGCATTTTGGGCCAAACCATATCTGGTATTTATGTATTTCTGCACAAATCTTACAAGAAAGTGATTAAAATCTAAATACTGGAACTGAAAATGTGGATCAAATTGATTCAAATCGTTTAAGTTGTTAAAAATTCTATAAATAGGACTCAACCCACCTCTAACCAAACTTATATTTCTTGGTTTCAGACAGTAAAGCCATGCAGGTGGAGAGGAAATGGCACATACTGTTGACTGTCTTTTTTCTGCTCATCACCTCGGGCCAGTGCATGGACAGCAGAGAGGTCAGGCAGAAAGAAAGAAAGACCCTGTTGGACCTAATCTTACAGGTGATCAGAGATAGCCAGCAGCGGGACAAACCCCTGTCCAGGCGCTGCGGCGGCGGACACCACACTTCAACACAAGACATGAAGTACTCCTCCCATGAGAAGCCTTTCTATGTCCCCAGGCTGGATAACAGTAGACTCATAGGTAAGCTGATAAGATTTATTTTTAGGACCTGATGATGAATGCCTAATCCCTATTTTACTGTTGGAGACAGCTGTCATTGATGTGGTCATTGCTGGGAACCATTTGGAACAAACGCTTGGATAAATGAAATTAGGAGTTAAAAATAAAAAGAACATGTTAAGATAAGATGACTCAATGACAACACATAATAAATAGCACTAAAATACAATAAATAACATAATTTAGTGTCTATATGTAGAATTTAATGTTTTAAATATTCTATAAAAATGTCAGTTTCATATCTCATAAGTGGAAAAGAGTTTCCTCTCCATCATATAGAATGAAGATGTCGTTTAAGCCGTCACAGAGACCAGGATAGGTGCCGCCAGTTGTAGGAGGAGCGTTTGGCGCGTGAGCAATGTGACAAATTTCTGAATGATTCATTCACTGGGCAACCTTCACCATGAAGGGACCCCCCAAATTATGTCTGTTTGGTTTAAAAATGTTAAAAAACAATAGTTTAAATGGTAATATTTGCCACTAAAATGCCAAAAAACATACTGTTTTGACAGAAACTCAATAAGCATTTAGTTTTATATAGTTGTTGTTGCTACTCAAATAAAAATCAATCATATTTTACATTAAAATTTTTAATAATTTACACAATTTTTACAGATACACCTTTAAGAGTGAATGTGGCTTTTTGTTCTTGAAAATGAAGTGGTCACCTCTGGAGTTAAGTTTCTCTGTACTATCACCACCAATTAGATCATGTCAGAGTGATGCTGCGAACGCATCATCCAGCTCAAAGTCTTGACCCACGCTCAGGCGATTGGAAAAGTACCTTTCTCAGACCAGTGACTGGGTGGAATTTATCTTTTGAGGATAATAAAAGCAGCATATTAGCACTGGTGCATGTGACACTACCAAAAAAGCGTGGTCACGCAAGGATAGAACCCCCTGAGCTTGGAGAGAAGACGAGTGTTAATAGTTTATCATTTGAAACGGCTTTAACAGTTTTCTTGCTTTGTTTATTTTCTCAGAAAAATACTAAAGATTTCCTGAGGTATTTTTTTTCCTGTTGCTGTCACAGCACTATGTGCACCCGCATGGGTCTGGGGGCTAAAGTGTTGCAAACGACTTACATGGACTTACTCTGATTAGTATTAAACTTCCACACAATAATCTCTTTAGGCTGTTAGCACGTCCAGTGTTGTTAGGCCCCCTCCTGAGAGCACTGACGGTCAAGTTTCAATATATTTCTGAGAATCTATCTTCTAAGCTTAAAGTTCCACTCCAACTATACTTTTTTCTATTGTAAAATCGTTTTGAATTATGATTATGAAGTTTTTAAGCTAATATCTGTGTCGTTTTAAGACGTATTTTTTGTGCACGGAGCGGTGTGACGTATTTCCGGTTTCGAATAAGACCGCTTACTCTCTTCCGGCTGTGACTAACTATATGTGTGGACTCAAATCTTCGTGTACTTTTCTTGGTAATGGTTTATTTTCATTATTTCTTACATTGTATGATAGTTTATAATTATGTGTATACAAAATGACATCCAAAAAGGCAAAGTTTGCTTTTATGAAACACCAAACACCCCACGCTCACGAAACGCTATCATGTACTGTATGATTCTTGGGATGAAACATAGCTCTGTTAAAACATTTTAAACCTGTTCAACAGAACCTTTTATGTGTAAACAAACTTTCGGAGAGACTTTCGGATTAGTGATCGTACTCTCAGCTGATGATGAGGAGCTTCTGCCTTCTTCATGGAGCGATAGTGGCGTGCGCTAACGGTAACCTCGCCTCTGTTGAGATGTAGGAAAGGAATCATGTCTCAGACTGATTCTACCTGACAGTGAAAATTACATTTACACAAGTTTAGAAACACTCAGCTGTGGAGTAATTGAAACAGAACTAACGGGTCATAAAGATAAAGACAGCGATAATCAGACGTGTCTTTCATGCTAGTTAGCATTAGCCCAAATGAAAAGTGACAACAGTATTCACTCAGAGGAAAGTTTAAGGTTAGGATTACGGTTCGTGTTTATGCTCCAAATGGTTCCCAATCACGGCCACATCTGCAGCTGAGCTCTCCGCTCTAGCTGCGTGAGAGCTAACAGGACTTCATTAAATACTGACTTCATTAAATACTGCGACGTGTAGCTTTGAATTCACATAAAATGCATGAAACAATGCAGCGATCTGCATCTTGACTGCACCTACAACGTGTCGCCAACATGTATGTCCATCAGTTTTAGAGGTGGTCGCACGTAAACATGCGCTAAAAACATTAGCATCAGCAAGTTGCCTTCAAAGTTTGTTATGAAGGACGACAAATACAATTTAAAATATTTTTGCATTTTTATTTTGTGGTATTTTACTAGAATAACAAACAATGCGCCTAACATAACTTATAGTGACTCTTGTTAGCTCCAAAAGACATCTTTAAAAGTCCAAACACTCCACTATTCCCACATAAACAATAGCCCACGGCTTCGACCGGAAATGACTGAGCATCCAAAGGCTGAATGCGGAAGTAGGTCGTGCATATAGCCCATTAGATATTTGTTTTGGGTTGTGGGCGGGACTGTTTACACGGAAGTTAGCCTTGCTCATTTCCCAGAATGCTTTTGTTTACATTCTCTCCCACTTGGGACAAGCACCTCACAAGCCCAAGCTAATAGCGTTAGCATTTTTGCTATGCTAATAGCATGCTATTATCATAGCACAGCTTTGACCCGGATGGCAGCTCAGATGAGGAACATGAAGATGTACAGGAATCTGTCTTTAATTGAATCGGAGAAGAGTGATTTTGCACCTCACAAGCTAACAGTGTAGCGAGTTAGCATGCTATTAGCATAGAAAAAAAGACTATGAGCGCTATTCAGTGGTACAGTTTTGAGTGAGATAAGGAACATGAAGACAAACTTTTGTCTTTAATTAAAAGGAAGAGAGACTGACGCGCCCATGTGTCATACACCTGTGCATTTTTAAACATCCGTTTTTCATCTGTTCCTGATCTAATGCTATTTTAATTAAAAAAAAAATACTCAGAAACACAGATTTAATCTTTGAAACATGGACAAATTGTATTTTTGTATCCAATCATCCATCTTCTGAGCTTACTTAAAGTACCGCTCCAACTATATATTTTTCTATTTTAAAATCATTCTCTGTGAGGTTTAATAAAATTGTGATTATGCAGTTTTTAAGCTAAACTAAAAAACATTTTTAAGAGCACATCTCTTCTGCAGAGCTGTGGGAGCTAATTAGATATTTACTTTGAGTTGTGGGCATGTAGCCTTGCTAATTTCCCATCATACCTTTGTCTGCACTCTCTCCCACTTGCGACAAGGATCTCAGAAGCCATAGCTGACAGATTAGCAAATTAGCATAGCAAAAACAACAATTGAAGCTATCCAGTCGTACAGTTTTGAGGAGGATGGCAGCTCATATGAGGAAAATGAAGACGTACATGGATTTATTTGTTTGCAATTGTTCCGGAGAAAGGAGTCTCTATATTTGTATCTGCTCCTGATAACATGATTTAAATGAATAAATACTAAATCTTTAATCTTAAATTATTTTATCTATATCCTCCATTGTGAGAAAAATGCCTTTAGAATGTATTAAAAACATAATTTGGATTGGAGTGGGTCTTTAGGTTGCTGGAGCCTATCCCAGCCCTTCATAGGCAAAGGAGAGGTGCACCCTGGAAAGGTTTCCATCACCTTTAGCCCCAAATATAATTGGACGAACACTTAAATTTTACTACAGGAGACGATCTTACTTTATATGGTGATTTTTAAGAAAATCATGTGAAACATTGATAAACATGTCCCCGCTTTTGTGACAAGCTGGCTCAGTTCTCAGGAATCTAACAATGATTTTTCTTTCCAGATATAGTTCCCCGAGAGGCAAACATGAAAGACAAGTTCATCCAGCATTTCGGAGGTAAGAAAACTTCTGTCAAAGGCAATCTCATGGTCAGCCAAAATCGGTCTTGATTTCTTAGCTTTGCTGACCTTTGCAGACATTCAAAGTATTTAATCTGGCAAACGTTTCCTCTGAGCAAAGTTCTCATGCGATTTCCTGGCTGGGAGGCTCCTCTGAGTTCTGACCGTCTGAGAAAGTCGGTATTATTCCTGCAAAGTAACATACAGTATTCCGCAGTCATAGACAGCTTTGTGAACACTGGCACTGCAGTGGGTCAGGAGGGGGGCGCCTGGCTTAGCTGTAGGGCACTAGTTTAGAGAAACAGCACATGGTCTGAAGCTGACAGAATTAAGTTGAAGGCATTGCTAAGATAAGCTGATTATTTGTCTCAGGACCTTTGAGCAGACTTCATTATTGGTATGAAAATCTGGAAGCTTTATCGTGGGAGCAGAAACCCTCAGAAGTGATTAGAAATGAAGACGCTATTCCGCTTCACACGAAGTCCAGTTGAACCCTGACCCCGACACTGTTCACTTTCACTTTATGATAAGCTCCTTTCGAGGGGGAGTTTATGTACGATCGCACAACAAGCTCACAAATATTTGGCCTTTTATAGAAAAGAAAAAGCAGAAGGTTTTGGAACCAATCGGAGCGCTTTGCCATCAAGATTCACATCTGTCCAAAAATCCTGCAGGTTTTTCTGTTTTTAAATGGAGATTTGGACTCTGTGCAGAAGTGAAGTTAGGTTTTGTAAGATTTCTAAACATGCAGTTATTCATTCTGAGTCAGACATTTTCTTGCACCAGACAACTCCCAGAAAGGCTTATCATTCGGAGCAACTTTGTTCTGATTATCAGTGAGCTCAGTGCACTAGTGCCAGCAGATGCCTTCTGAACACCGTCATGTTCGTATTTCATCCTCCTGGTAAAATGACAAAATGAAGAAAGTTGAACTCTTTCAATTTTGGTCTGATTAGACCTTTTCTCTTAAGCAGGACAAGTCAAGTTCTCATCGGAGTGTAAAACGCACTTTCATAGACTTTATCACAATACAAGGGACTGCTCAAAACCAGCTTGTAAGTATTGGTTTGTTTCTCTGTATAATGTTTTCCATTTTATTGTTTAAAGACCAACTCCAATTATCTTTGATTCATTGTAAAAGGAGTTCAGAAGAAGCTTAACTCTGTAAGGCTCCCTCACCTACTGCTGAGAGCTCTCTGTTTACACTCTCCTGCTAGCTTACGGTCTCTCACACCCCCCAGCTAACATTAGCGCTGCAACAGAAATGGTGAGCAACTTTGGAGTTATCCAGATTTGAGCCAAATTCAATATGTTGATGGATCGAGACATCTACAAGACGATTGGAGCTTATGACTCGCCTATAGTGGAGCAGATACAAACTATTTTTAAACAGGGTTTTTTTCTGCTCCTGATGCACAACAGCTTCAATAAAGAAATCCATTTTTTAGCATCCATCATGAGAAAAGTCCCACAAGAAGATGTTAAAAACAACATTTCATCAGAGTGGGTCTTGTTGCTCAAAAATCAGGATTTTGTTAACATTTCTTTTACTAATTCACCTTAAACATGTTTCCAAGTCATTTTCAGTCAAATTAGTCTTGAGGAAAAGCAGCTGTTGCTTTGCAAAAAAAAAAATAAAATAAAATAAAAAAATTACAAACTATTATAGTTACATTTTTATATTAATTTTAAGACTCACATTTTGGAATGAGTTCTTCAACAAATGTTTTGGCTCATCTAAAGCAGTTAAAAAAAATAAAAATAATATTACATTGTATCCTGCACGAAAAAGTGTTCTTTATACTTAACAGTTTGACAGTTACAATGTCAGGATTTGGAATAAATTCGCAAAACATTACAACTAACTAAAGACAAAATAGTTCAGTTGATTAAACTTTTTTTTTTTAAATAAACAGATGTTTTTTTTCTCTCATTATGTAAATAAGCTGTAAGAAATAAACATAAATGACACTACTAACATATTCTTTTAGAATATCATAGATCGTGTTAAAATTACTCACTGAGATGATTTAAGTATTTTCTGTTCCTCTTGTTGTTTTTCCTCATTTTCAATTATTAAAATTCCTTTAGACTTTCCATCCGTTTTTTATTATCAGAATGCATCTTTCTATAAGAACTTTGATGTTTGGAGAGAAAAGATTTTCTTGACTGTGTTCCTCTGTTGTTCTTTTGTTTTACAGATTACAAAAGATGTGCAAGATTGCTAACAAGACTAGCAATGAGTCCTCTCTGCATCCAGTCATAGAAGTTGCATGTGAGTAGAACTGTTTTTCTGATGGGACTGTTTTCAGGACGTTATGACGCGTTAATTATTTGGTGGACTCTGGGTTCTGGCTCGATTATCAGGAATAAAACTGATCTTAACCAGAAACACATCTCACATCTGTCCAATATTTGCGTCTTGTAAAAATACAAGGTGTGCCTTGTTGTTTTGAATTCTGAATATTTTAAAGCTCCTGGAAGAGTATTTAGCATATTTATTTTTTACTTCAAAACTTTAGTCAAAATTCCTGTGAATCGGCCAGAAAAGGTCAAAAAGAAACAGATGAAAACCGTGTAGCCAAAAGTATTCGCTCATCCGCTTTTCGCACATATGAACTTAATGAAGGATGGATCTGTAGTCCAAAGAATTGAATGTGACGTTTGTAGCTGTTACAGCTTAAGGCTTTCAGCGAGTTTGTGAAGGTTTGATCGTTCTTCAAGATTTAAGGTCAGAAGTCAGATGGTAGTTTTCACTGGTCTATTGCAGGGGTGTCAAACTCCAGGCCTCGAGGGCCGGTGTCCTCTAATTAACCTACCATTAAAGCTCCTTATTTGTTGAACACACCTGATTGAGGTCATTTCTGGAAAACCAGCAGGATCCAAGTTCTTGAGGCCCAGAATTTGAAACTTCTGGTGCATTGGGTGTCAATCCTTAGGGTTTTTCCCTTTTTTTAGCTTCTTGCTAGCAGAACACACCTGACTCAGGTAGCCAGCAGCAGGTAGGGTATGAACATTTGAGAAACCAGCACAATGTCAGCCCTGGAGGAACAGAGTTGGACACCTGTCCATCAGGTTGAGGTCAGGATGCCGCAGATGTCAAACTGGCTCCTCCATACTTGCCTTGCTCTGAGGTGCAGCCATTTTGGATCCCAGCTTTGTTGTGCTGAGATCAGCAGAATCACTTAATTTACTGGAATAAAAAAAGACGAGCTAAGGTCCAGAAATACCAATCCTGCATGATAACTTTTGTCCACAATGACACATAGCAGTCAGACTCAGGAGAACCTGGTGGCAGGAGAGATGATGACTGAGAATCATCAGACCGAAGAGGAAATTCCTCAACATTTCAGTTGTAGCAACTTTTATAAAACCTGATTTTAGTGCTTAGGATTAGCTTAAAATGTGTCAAAAGAGGGTTAGCACTTTATTAAAGGATATTAACAAAAGTGTTCAGATTTGTAAAACTGTTATTTGGAGCTTTAGCTCCAGATCAGCGTTTACGCTTGACCACCGTTAGCTTTAACCCTTTATGGACCTGGTCTGCAAACTAGCTGTTAGCTAGATGGCTTGTGGACATCGAATCGGTTACATTTGAAACTGTAACAATGTTCTTTTGTCCCGTCCCTTTAAATAAATAAATTGAATTGAGTGCGATCAATGTAAATCAGGTTTGTCACGTAAAAAAACGGCTTTGCATCGATATAAAATTAATTTATATTAGTAGGTGTTGCATTTTGGTGAAAAGTTGTTTTACAGTGTCGGTGACAGAGACATCTCTGGTGGTAAAGTTTCAAAGTTTAATATGCAAAAAAAAAAAAAAAAGTATCTTTTAGGGTTGCCGGTTATGTTAGTCTTTTTTTTTTCTTTTAAATCAATGGCAGTTTCAACCAGGGGGTCCAGTCTTGGACCTTCTTCTGGTTAATGATTTTCAGCCGCCAGAGAGAGAGACGCTGTGGGGGATGCCGGCTCCAGCCTAATCGAGACATTAAAATAAAGGAAAAAGGTCTACTAATAATATTCCCCCCCCTCGGATTAATATGAAACGGTCAGCCTTCAAGCTCAGCCACAGAGACACAGAAACACAGTGGAAGCGGCTGTCGTACAGACACAGCTCCCTGTACCGGGAAAATCTTTTAATAATCATAATCTAAACATGGAGACATGATAACCGTTTTTGTAGAACTCTTCAAAATAAATAAATAAACCTTATTCCTCAACACTGTGTGTGTCATTCTAAGTGAGATCTGCACAAACAGAGCTGGTAGCTCCTCCCAGCTGCGGCATCAGGAACACATTTTTTAAGACGCTGACGTCTCCTTTGATAGATGAAGTTGAGCGCTAGTGCTGTGACAGAAAATTGAATGTATGGAAGAAAAGGATCCAACTGCTTACTTGTTAGAATGTTTATTAGTTTAATTCAACTAAACAGACTTCTCCAACGTATTCTCACTACCAAGTCATCACATGTTGAGATTTTACGTCACTTTTTGACATTTCCGTGTCCCCAACTCGTCAGTTTTTGATGTACTGGCTGTTTCCATTAAATCCAGGTCCCCAACCTCCAGGCCGCAAACTAGAACTGGTCCAGTCCATGACCCTAACCCAACATTGCAGAACCGAACCCAAATCTATACCAGACGTGGTACCGGACGCGAACCAGTACCAGGTTAAGGTTAGGGTACCAGTACTGGATCCGTCTCGAGGACCAGTACTGCATCCCATACCATGTCGTGAGGGTTGCAGACTCTTGATTTTATGAGCAGTCAATACTTAAAACAGTGAGTTGGGGACACGTAAAACGTTAACCCAATGTCAATATGTGATGACGTTTTGGTGGCTTCTCACGTGCGTCTGCGTCTGGCTTATTGACATATATACAGACTATCAAATTCAAATTCAAATTAATTTTATTTGTATAGCACCTTTCCAGTTAAAAAACAGCTCAAAGTGCTGTACATAAAACAAATAAAAATACAAGAAAAACTATACCCCACACATGCAATAATATAAGATAAGCCCCTCATAATAATAAAAACAGAAACAAACAGATAAAATAGCAAAGCAAGCAGATCACAAAGGAATAACCTGAAGGCGCTGCCCACCCTGTCCTCCTATTGGCTGGAGTGTCAGCATCTAGGCAACATGAGGACGTCCCGCTCATCCCCCGCACCCTCCAGCCCAAAGCTCAATGGTCAATGTGTGTGCCCGGTGCTGCTGTGATGTCATTCAAATGCTTCCTTTACGTTCTTAAACACAATCAACGTAAAGCAATACTTGTTCACATCCGTCGCTCTGTTTTTGAATAACTTATACTGGGTGAGTTTGTTTTGTGTTCATTCGAGTAATTATGATTTATTGGAATCAGTGTCCAAATTCTTTACTTCCCCTTTATTTATGAAGAAATGGTGTCTAATATTATTGACATCACTTTCGTTCGATAACATCACCAATAATCGCCGATCCATTAGCGCTAAAGCGGAGCTTCCATCGCTTGAATATACATAACAACAGCAGTTTTATAACTTTAAGAAGGTCAAAGTCATTACATTTAAATATAAACATCTGTGCTTCAGATTCACCCACATGAAGAAAAGCGCTTCTCAGTGTGACGCGGTTTAGCTCCTCTGTTTAGAGGGCGAAATAAGAAATGTGTGTATATATATATATATATATATATATATATATATATATATATATATATCCTGGACACACTTGCACTATAAATGGCCCTTTACATGGAGGGGAAGGGAGAAGGGAAGAATTTGGATTGGGCCTGATTGTATTTTTTTTCCCACATTTCTAGAATTTTGATTAAGTTTTGCCCAAATTAGCAATAGAAACACAGCTAGATTGCTAAATGGACAGGCGTGTTAAGGCTGGTTTATACTTCCAAGCGATTTGTAATCGCTCACGTCGCAGTGGTCACACGGACATCGGAGCAGAATCAATTCAGAACCTTTATTCGTCAGTTCAGGTAACATCATGCTGCGCTTTTCGCCAGCATTTATTTCTGTGTGGCTTCCTGATCAACCATGAAAACCAAATCCAGGAAGATCTCTGCTCTCTACGACGCTAACATGAAGGACCCCGTTTCTGTTTGTGTGGCCGTTTGAGGCTTAGATGCAGGGAACCGGTTCCAAACCCCTTCAGTTAGAAGGATAAGATACTATCACAGAATCCCGCAGGTTTTTCCTGAGTTCCTGAGACTGACCCGTTCTTGACAACAGTTTGTAGAAGGGATTATTTTACTTTTGTATCCATAGAATCGACATAAATGGATGAGCAAATACTTTTTGCAGTGTTGTGTTTACATGGCTTGAATTAGTAAAAGTAAGTATAGAAGTACTTTATACTACTT
>NC_050515.1:7880445-7899294 GCF_002922805.2 Oryzias melastigma
GATAGTGTCTGCAGGGGTGTCAAACTCATTTTGGTTTGGGGGCCGCATTCAACCCGTCTGATCACAAGTGGGCCGGACCAGTAACATAATAGCAAAATAACCTATTATCAACTTGTTATCTGTAGCTTTGTTTTTTTCTTTGTTGGAAAAAATTCCTCAAACAACCTAGTTATCTAATCACGTATTATAACGCCTTCATTCAGAGTCCAATGCGTTTCAAATAAAATGGATTTCACTTAAAAAAAAAAAAGGTTTAATCAATTTTATACAGACTGAATATTTTACATCTGACATTAAAGCAATCCCGATAGTGGAGTTAAGCTCATTTTTTAGCAATATGCTAACATTTCTGGATAATTTGTTTTCTACTTGAGTTTTTAGGTTAATTTAGAGTTTAGCTTTTATTTTAGCAACATGCTAACATTTTTGGCTGATTTAATTTACTGAGGAATTTTATGCTAATTTGGAGTTCATCTAGTAATTAGGCAACGAGCTAGCTTTTTTGCTAATTTGGCCTCTGCTAAAGGTAAAAGGTAAAAACGTTTAAAAAAAATCCCATTTTGAGAAATACTAGGTTTTTTTATATTTTCGTTTTTGTTTGTGCTAAAAAATAGACATTATCCATATTTATTAAAAAAAATGGCTATGAATGCAAATCCAAATTTCCTAAATGCTAAAGGAAGACTATACGGCTCCTTCTAGGTTTTGATCAGTAGAAAACGAGCCTAAATGGCTCTTTTACTGTTAAAGGTTGCCGACCTCTGGGCTAAAAAGTTGCTTTCTCTTTTGAAAATTCTTACATATTTTCCTCTTCATAACTGTTCTGGATTAAACCACCGGGATACGGTCCGTATGTTTGACACCCCTGGTCTAAAGTGTCACTGCACAGGTGTTTGGCGTGATGACGAAGCCGAACCTCTCAAAGACGGACTGTCGTCATTGAAGTACTTTCAGGCGTGAATTCATCATTTTTATAGGTGATCTTTTCTGACAGCAGGTCTCAGGAGCTTCATCTTTTTCTAAAGAGAACACCATTACAAGCTGCTGACGAGTGATTTCTGCTAAAGAGTTCATCCACACGCGATCATTTCAGATCAGTGGACATGGGAGGCTATTATTAATTGAAAAGGCTGACACGTTGTAGAGGAATTGGATAATATCGTCTCATCTGTGCTGTTCAGTGAGTTCAAGAGTCACAGCTGATGAGCTTTGGAAGACGCGTTGACTCACGATTTCGTAGATCTAGAGAGCTTTGGTGACAGACGAGTAATGGCTCGCTTTTCTTGGAAAAATGTAACGGTTGGATTTTCAAACTAAAGTAATTTTTTCCATCTTAATTTCAGGTCCCATCATAGTGGAAGAGGGATTGTTGCCAAGCAAGTGCCTTCAAATGGACAGCAGTCATGAGAAAATTGTTGTTGTATTTCATTTTGTTGTTCTTTTTTGTCATTAAAAAAAAAAGATGGACACTTTGCTGGTTAATATTGGACCTGTATGCACCATGTATTTGCAAAGAAATATTAACTTAACATTAAATGCACCTATTTATTGACAGGGTATGTATATACTGGTTTAAACAAGTGGGATTGTTTTTGTTATGAAAGCTTCACATTGAGAGGAAACATTTTTTTTCCACACTTCCTGTTACGTTCCTGTCACAGTTTTTTGTTTTTTGCATTTAATTTGGCACTTGAGTGATTGAAAGTGAGAAACGACAACAATTGTTGGAATGCACTGCAGTACTGAATAAAGAATATTTAAGCACAGACGGATTTTCTTCTTATTGAGAGCCTTGTGGTGTGAAGGGCGAGACCACCAATGAAGCCCCCGGGGGGGTAACCTGCTCACTATTAGCTAAGAGCCACAAACGGCTTTTCTCTTTAAAGAAAATACAGAACAAGGCTGGATTTTATTATATTCTCAGCGTTGTTATCTTCACTCTTTGGCTCAAACATATTTTTCCTCTTTTATTTGACGCAACCTTCATTGTCCGTCGTCTAAGCAGGTGCTACCATTACAGAATCTGCTCCCCCCGACTGGAATTTGTTGCAAAATATATCTGGCAGGCTTTAACTTTTGTCTAGATCAAATACTTTGGATGGAGAATAATGTTGAGCAACCAGAACAGAACCACGGAAGATGCAAATGTCTAAGGGAAAGCAAATGTTCAAAGTTGTTTCCAACTCTTATTGATGACATGCTGAGTAATATTTAGTGGTTTTCAACACGAGATGATGATCGAGGTCCAACAAATGACGTATTTCTGGGGATGTTTTTGTTCTTAACACTCAAATAACCATTTCTATCAGATATAATACACACATTTTTGTGACCCCATCAGTAACAGGATCTGAACTTTCCTTGATGAGCCATTGTGTATATGGTGGGGCAAAAAAGTATTCAGTCAGCCACCAACTGTGTAAGGTCACCCACTGAAGATGAAAGAAGCTTCTCATTGTCATCATACATTTCGGTGTCCTCAACTCGTCATTTTTCGATGTACTGTCCGTTCTCATGAAATCACAGGTCCCAACCTCCAGGCCACGAACCACAACTGGTCCAGTGCCGCATAGTGTACTAGTACCCTAACCCAACACTGGAGCAGATGTGGAACCGGACCCAAACCTATACCAGTCACGAACCAGTACCAGGTTAAGGCTAGGGTTCCAGTACTGGGTCAGGGTACCGGAACTGGATCCATCTCGAGGACCAGTGCGCATCCGGTACGGATGCGCACTGGTCCTCGAGATGGATCCAGAAAGCTCCAATGTAGCACTAAGCTAGTGATTCCTTTTCCTCTTTACGGCGGTTTTCTTCCTGCAATCTTCTTTCAAACATTAAATTCCTGTTATACACAATGTACCACAAGTGAGGCAAGAAAAAGATGAGAGCTGCTTTTCTAGTCGTTTCACAACAGTGACGTAATGACACGCTAGCGGTCGACTCCACAACTGCATTGTGAAAACAAACTGCTCAGTGGAAGCCAGACTTAACTGGGTGGAAACGCTCGCCAGAATTAACTGGGGCTGCATAACCAAAACTACCTAAAGAAAACAAATAAACAAATACCACAAATTAAGACTACCAAGGCCCAACCCTAAACTAAAATAGCAAAACCCAGCAGTGTAAGACTGCTAAGGACAAAGAGGAGAAAAAGAACAAAAAAAGAGAACTGAGATGAGATGATCTTGTTTGGCAGAGATCATCTTTTTTTTTTAAAGAAGTAAAAGAAAAAAAACATCAATCACATTTTGAGAGATGCTAAGTTCTTTTTATATATGCAGAAACGGGACCCAGAAACCCAAGTCTGTAACAAGGAGCAGGACGAGTTACAACAACAAAACTCGCTGAGAAAAACTGGACGCAATAATCAGTATAAGCACCAGTTCACAAGCTTTATTCTTCTTAGCTAGACAATGGAAGCCTCCTGCACACCGCATCCTCTGAGGATCAGCTGATCCGCTCCAGCTGATTAATCTCTCAGTTGATCGAGTTCCTAAAAAGTAGAATAGAAAACCAAACAAGAATTGGACGGCCGTAACACACTGGTTTGTTCAGGCTACATCCTTACATTTTATTTAACTTGTTTTTTTTTTTTTTTTTTTTTTGGTTTTTTTTTATTTGGTTATTTATGAATTTTTACAGGGCATCACATTTGGGGGGCGTTGCCCTCCTTACACATTCTTTTATCCGGCCTTGGTTGACAAAACAGATTTTGACTAAATCCATTTAGTTCTTCCAACTTGAATTTTTAATGCATAAAGACACAAAAAGAGACCGATCCTTCCTTCCACAAATCACAGCATCTCTGGAAGGAGAAGAAGTCTAAATCTGTAACATATAAAGGACGACTTTGTACATTTTTGTGCTAATAAAAAGATTTTTTTTCTGTCCACCTGATTCTATAAATGGATTAAGCAGCTAAAAATACAGCGAGTTCCTCTCGGAGATGCGCCGGGGATCCCTTTCTCTCCGGGTGGGCAGAGCCGGGACACCGGATCCTAATCTGGAGAGGATATCACTTATCTGGAGACAAACAGCGCAGATTAGGAGAGGAGACAGAAGTTGCACTGGGGACGACGCGTGGGAGGGCTTTAACACAATTACACACAAGCATCTAATCCCTCCTCCAGCACCTCTGAGACATCCCGCGGTAATAAATAGTAAATAGAGGCCAAAGCCGCCGCATCAGACCAAAACCCCCGGAGCAAAGAGAGGAAACACCCTAATGCCACATGTCACCTCCTCTTCCTCTGCTGTTCTCGTAGAGCAACTTTTAAGGGAAGAATTTGATGATTTAAAGCCCATTCTGGTTCTGAATCGATACGCGCTCTCCGATTCGGGCCTTTAACTGGCTTTAAAGTGACGTTGGCAAATATATTTCATGCTAACTCCTCAACGCAGCTGCTTGTGACGTACATAAACCCCCCTCACAGAAATCTACAGAAGATTGTGGCAACACTTTAATCCAATTGTGGAGACCCCCCCCCCCTCCCCCAAAGGAACATATTTATGGTGATCACAGGAGAGGGTTAATTGATTCCCTCCATGTCTCATGATTAATTCATGTCTTTTGTTGCATCAAATCCCACATATGTCAGCGATAGCTTCTATTAGAGGTTTGAGACAGGATGTTCCACTATAATAGAAGAAAACTCTTATTTGTGAAGCTCTGATCGCTGCACGCTTCGGTCATGCATTGAGATCTTCCTGGACTCTGGTTAGACGGAATGAGGATGGAGATGCTCCCACTGTGTTCCAGCAGCAGCATCTTTGATCCACAGTAGCTGGAGGTGTTGGCTCTGTGTCTGTGCCACCCCCTCTGCATGCCCCTCACTGCGTGTGCTGCCATAGACTCCTTTGACTCAATTTATTCCCCTCGCTCATGCTTACATTTAGCAAAGGTTTCATTCACAAGTTTGAAATCTTATTTAAAAAACAACAGCTCTGAAGAAACGTGTTTTTAACATGTTCTTTATGCATTTTTCTCATGATGGAGGACATAAATTACGAAAATTTAGAGAAAAATTGCACTTTTATTTATTCATACCAGAGGTCTTCAACACTAACAGAACCATTTTTTTAAGTTTCTCTATGACCAGAACCCAACAATAGCCACTTATCAAGACTCACTTTATCTTTAAAAAAATCACTATGTTTATGCTTTTTGTCAATTACAAAATGATTTATAAATGTAACTTAAATACTACAATAATTCAACTACAACAGTGCCTATATGTTTATACATGTACAAGTATAACTTATTTTACTTTTGACAGCAGCACACACTAGTTCCTTTCAAAATAAAACCCACTCGGTGCCAAAAAGGTCGTCCTGCTTTAGATTTAACATGCAAGACAGTCAAACAGGATGTGTTTTATCTGAAGGATTTTGGTGTGCTACCGTCATTTTTTCCCTTTTACTATCGGATAAAACAATATTTTAGTAGAATCTAAAATTTTTGAATAAAATTAGTTTTTTATTGTAATTCTCTAAGATGTGAGGCACAAAACACACAACTCTAAATCATTTTCAATCATTGGAAACTGCATTATTTCAAAACTTTAACCACCTAAGTGTAATTTATCAAAATAAAACAATGTTTGTAGACGTTTATTTATCTAATTATAAATGAAAAACACAAATTTAAAGAACATTTCTACTGAATTTCTGACAGTAAATTAAACCTATTTTGCTTAGATGTTTGACATGTTAAAAATCATGTTAGAAATGACAAAACTTAACTAACTAATCTATTGTGTATTTAATTGTTAGCATTTTTCATTAAACCCAAAGAGCCAAAATAAAGAGATAAAAGAGCCACATGTGGCTCTGGAGCCGCACGTTGCAGACCCCTGCTCTATACTGTTGCTCTACAGAAACTATGTCCAAAAAGTAAGTGTTTTTTTTTTTGGGGGGTAAAAATGGCATAATCATAATTAAAGTTTTGATTTTATTTTTAAAGAGTTCTCAGTGGTCTTTTAATTATGATTATAATGTTT
The DNA here is from genome assembly GCF_002922805.2 of Oryzias melastigma. NCBI lineage: Eukaryota > Metazoa > Chordata > Actinopteri > Beloniformes > Adrianichthyidae > Oryzias > Oryzias melastigma. The sequence continues at coordinate 7,886,448 of NC_050515.1, forward strand.
TTAGCCATAATTGAAGAAAAATATGTTGGTTTCTTGGACTCTGTGTCAGCAGACCAGCAGGAGTTCATCACAAACTGGACTGGAGTGGAAGTAAGCCTCAGCTTATTTCCCATGATCCATTTTTTACACTCTCTTCCACTAGCTTACAGCCTCTCACTCCTTTAACCTGCATCGAGCAACAAAAAAGGGGAGAAATATTGGAGCTATGCAGCTCAAACAAGGAAAATAAAGACTTGGATCTATTAGTTTGCCAGTGGATTCATCAGAATGGAGCAGAGCGTCAGTTTCTCCGTCACAACTGAGAGATAATTCAAACGGCGTTTTTTTCCGTCTGCTCCTGATTCAACATGTTTCAAATAAAGAAATACTCAGAAAGGCATTTTTAAACCTGAATTATTTAAAATATGTCATTCATCATGATTAAAATGCTACAATAAATGTAAAAAAAAATTAAAAAATAGTATTTTTTAAAGACCACCGGGAACACTTTAGAAATAATATTGGTGTTAAAATATCTCAAAAGATGACCGGTGTGAGTCTTCAATTTCTTTGTCTAAAATCAGCGTGTTTAAAAAAATATAAAAATAAAATAAAACCAATAAAAACTGCATTTTCCGTGTTATTATTTTCTATCTATAAATCATGATAAAAACAGGTTACATAGAAAAAAGGTTTGGAAAAAAATTAAATTTATTAATTCATTTTTCCTCCTTTACCTGGTATTTTTATTCACTACAGGATTGAAATCACACACAAAAAAAACACAACCAATTGTTCTGATTTGAGTTTTTATTTTTATTTTAATGGTAGATGAGGTCCAAAGTTCTTTACAGTCACTGACCCATTCCCACATTCACACTGACGGCTTCTTAACACTGACGCCAAACGTATAACCCCCAACAACATAACACAGGGCGGGAATTGAACCGACAATCTTCTAATCAGAAGTCGACCACTCTACCTCCGCTCTATGGTGGAGAAAGATTCAAATAAAAGGTTTCTACTCTCTTTAACGGCATTTAAAAGGTTTTATGAACATCACAGAAAGATCAAAATCAATACATTTTGGACAGACAAAAGGACAAAAGGCAACAGTGGTGAAAAGTTTCCTCCTACATATAATATCTCGGCTGAAAAAGATCATAACGTTATTTTAGATACATGTATATAAAATACTCCTTTTGGTTTTCTTGAAGTTCATTAACAGAGAAAAATCCCTTAAAGAATCGGCTCTGTGTCATTCCAGCTGATTTCCACGTTTTTCCACCTGAAAGGAAAAAAAATTTATTCAGGCTGAACTGTCCTTGTAAACGTTTTTCTATCTAATAATTTAGCTTTTATTTTTCCTGTAAAAAGGAAAACAATTGGCTCACCTCGTGCGAATACAAAGTTCCAGAGGAGGAATGGAGTCACTGTCTACTTCCTGGAAGCTCCACTTACCGACAGCTGAAAACAGAAGACGGTTTTAGTCCGAGACCAAAACCTCATCAGGGATTCTCTGTTTTTACACTTAGCTGCTGTTCTAGTATAAACGTCATTATTTTCAGTTTCAAATATATTGTGACATCTCATTTGGCGATACTTGTATTGATTTAAAATGCTGACAAGACGATTTTTAATTAATTATTTACGAGCGTCCGTTGGCGTCTGACTTTGCCACGTTGCTGCCGGTTTCATACAAATATTGACTGTTCCATATAAGAACGAATATTTTCTTAATTTACTAAAAGAAAAGTTCTGTGAGTTTACTCAGGTAAAAGCAACTTCAATATGAGCTACAGATGCAGTGTTTAATGTTGAGATCATTAAATATTATGAATGTTGCCATTTTATTACAATAGAAAACTTGAAAACTTGAAAAAGAAAAGTAAAAAATTTGTTCAGATTTAGTCTTGGGATTTATTGCGATAGGTATCGTATCGCCAGACTCTTGCTAATACTCTTTTTTGAGTTTCAAAACTCAAAATTACAGTTTCAAAACTTTTTTTTTTCACTTTTTTTAGTTGCAGGTTTTAAACTTTTGACTCCTTTCTGTGGCGTGGGGGTGGGGCGAACACGAAGGACCAATCAAAATCAATGGGGTGGTAACCTCAGTCCTGTTGCGTTCACTGAGTCTGGGAACTTTGATAATTACGGTCAGAAAATGTCTGTAATGTCCACCAATTGGCACACTCACTACCTAATGTGATAAGTAGGAAACACCCTCATTGAATGTTTCACATTTTAGGGGGAATATTCAAATATTTGAGCTGCTATTTTGTTTATATTCAAGAGTATTTGTACAGGGTGTGTGCTTTATATTATTTTGTTCACAAGAACCTGTTGAATTAGTAGTACAGACATTTTCTGACCATAATTGTCCAAGTTCCCAGAGTCAGTGAATGCACCAGGAGGAAGGTCACTTCTACCCCCATCGATTTCGATCGGTCCTTCATGTTCGCCCCACCCCCACGCCCCAGAAAGGGGTCAAAAGTTTAAAACCTGAAACTTTAAAATTAAAAAAAAGAAAAAAGAGTTGAAACTTTAAAAAAAAAAAAAAAATTGAAACTGAAGATGAAAATAATTACGTTTATTTTAAAATTGCAGAAAGTTTCAGACAATTTAATTATTTTTTTATTTATTATTTTGTTAGCTAACACCAAAATGCTAGCTTGAACTGTTTTAAGTTGTTTTATTTGGGTTTTTAAATCTGATTAGTCGACTAATCGACTATTAAAATGGATTATTTGTTACTTTATATTATATAGAGTCAGAGAGTAGTAAAGTTAAACAAACTTGTGAGGGTTCAGCAACAAAAAAATTAACTTTTTTTATATTTGAGACTAAATTTTTTTCTGTGTGTTTTAGATTCTCACCTCATGTGATTTAATTAGGTTTAATTGATTAGTTAACTACTAAAATAATCATTTCTGGTAGCCTTAATGTAGCGTAGAAAATAAAAATATTTATAAAAGATTCATAAATTGTGACAAAAACAGGTTGAAATAAACCACAAATAGAAGTGAAATGTTGGTAAAACTATCATCCTTATATTTAGTAAAACAATATATTCTGAACCTCAGCAGCTACTTTTTATTTTTTACATCCTTTTTTTACACATATGTGTCTGATTCAACAGAATTCTTTCCTGCGTCAAGAACACTTTTCTGCTTTTCTCTACTGGGAAAAGGTTTCATAATACAAAACATTCATTTGTAGCTTTTTTTCCTTTAATAAATGTCATTTCTGTAACATTAGATGATCATTTTGATGAATCGTCGATCAGTGAAATCCTCTCGCTGGGAATAAGGTTTGTTTCTGGCTTTGATTTACTGTCATTTTTCAACTGTTAACCCGATCAGCGTCATTCCAGTGGATTTTGAAGGAGAAAAGCGGCTCGACGAGCCGCTTTTCTCCTTCAAAATCCACTGGAATGACGTTGATTTTGTTTAGTTATGTTGTTTAAATCATCTCTGAGAGTTACGTACTGACGGTGAGCCGGATCTCCTCCTGCTGATTGGCCAGTCCGTCGTAATAGTAGAGATCGAACTCCAGGTGTCGGTCCTCGGAGGTCAGCAGCTCCCTCTGCAGGCCAAACAGCACGCTGAAGTGGCTTTCACTGCACACCACCCAGATGGGGTAAGAGGGGGTCTTCAGGTGAGCTCCCACCTGGAACATGGACAGATCAGGTGGCTGCTCTAGTACGTGTGGATCTGTGGGAGGAGGACGCTTTTTATGGATTTAAAACTATTTTTTTCAAGCCAAACATGAAAGTTTGGACTGTCATTCTGCATTTTGTCCAAAAAGTACATTTTCATAACCAAGATTTGAGTCCCTGAAGACTTCCGACTTTCAAGTAGTTCCAACTTTAGAGAGTTTGTGCTCAAAATACAAACTGTTTTCGATTGAAAGTTCTCCAATAGTTTTTGAGAAAACTGATGTTTTTCAGGAAAGATGGATCTGAGACATTCACTCGAAGCAGATTGTTTGCAGGAGTTTGTGATCAATGTTCTCTATTGTGCTTTAACGCAATAAAAAGCAACAAAAATCTTTAATCAGGGACATAAAGTCAGTTGTCGGTGCAAAAATGTGGGTTTTTGGGCAAAGAGTATAGTCTCATTTGATTTGTGTGTGCGTAATTTTGATTCGTAACTCATATAAAATATGGAAGTTTTTTTTGCTCATAATTCAAAGTTTTATGCATTTTTCAATTGACAATTCAATTTGCAAATTCATCATGCAATTTGAGAATGCATTTCGCAATTTGCAATTCAATATTCAATCAGGCTTGCAAAATGATAATTAATTTTGTAATTTACAATTGAATATGAAAATTTACAATTCAATATCACAATTTTACAAAATAAAATATTGCATAAAAACAAAATTAATTGCATTGTAAATTGTCAATTGAAAAATGCATAAAACTTTGAATTATGAGCAAAAAAAAACTTCCATAATAAAACCGTTTTTGTGTAACTGTGTGCAATTTTGCATTCACATGTACTAAAATTACAAAATAAAAAAAAGAATAATTTACACCACATTTACACAGATCAGATGTGAGTCTTTTTTATGGAGTGAGATAACTTTCAAAATTCATAAGTACGAAGTTGTGTACAAATGAATATGTTGTACACAACTTTGCAGAAACAATATGAACACAACATTTAATTTTACGTTGAACAACTTTCTTTAGAATACGAATTTTGTTTTGAATACGACTTCTCTTAGTCTTGAATACAAATTTCACAAACTGTCAAAAATACGTCACAGGATTATACATCGAGTCCCGAAACATCGATCCGATATTTCGGGATTTATTAAATTACGATGACAAGATATTATCTTGATACTGTAACTCTGCTAGGGGAAAAAGATACTAAAACGCTTTTTTTTTTTTTTTAAAACAATGAAACTGACCCAGAAGTCGTGGCAAAAAAACAAACAAAAAAGGGAGAGATGTTAATATGAGAATCGTATTGATTTATTTTTGACAGTTTGTGAACAGGAGAAATTTGTATTTAAGACAAAGAAAAAGTCGTATTCAAGAGAGATATGTTAAACGTAAAACTAAATGTTGTATTCATATTTTTTCTGCAAAGTTGGGCACAAAATATAAATGTGTGCACAACTTTGTATTTATGAATACGGACTTATCTTTACGTTTCTTTTTGACATCTTTCTTACCCCATACTTTTTTTCCACGTCTCCTAGATCTGTGTGTAAATGATGCGTTTAAATGCTGCTAGAAGGCTGGGTCATTAGAGTTTTCTTATAAGAAACTTAGATTGTGAATAATATCTGGTGAAAACTTGACATATTTTTTATTTTCTTAAACAGATATGCCCAATAATTAATATAAAAAACCTTAAATATGTGTTTTCAAACACTAAAGTTTCTCTATCCTTATAAAGCGTCTTCGCCACGGCGCTCTTCTACGAGCGCCGGTTCCCAGTGATAGCAGGCGGCACGGGTTCCTACCGCTGTGGTTCAGATCAGATTTGTGTGTAAATGTGGTTTTGTGTGTGTATCAGGTGATTTTGTGTGTATTAGATTTGTATGTGTCTGCTTTAATATAAATTTGTTTGTATTTTTTCTTGTATTTTGCAATTTTTGTACATGTGAAAACACATAAAATACACACAGTTACACACAAAATGTATTGTACGAGTTACAAATTAAGAATTGAGCACACACAAATCTCTCCATAAATATGGAACTTTCTTTGTTTAAAAACATTTTTTGGACGTTTTGAAGGAGATATTTTGATAAATGTTGACTATTAAAAATGTGTTTGTCTTTGACACATTTAATGAAGAACTTTAAGTTTTGTGTATTGATGGAGACAGTGGGCGTGTCATTAGTTTGTGCGGCGTGATTGGATACAGATGTTTAAAGGCGTCCGGCGTGGCGTGATCAAGCACAGACCTTTCACCTGAGGGTGACCGTCTTATTCACGCTTTGTCTTTCAGTAACCCTCTAAATTCCATTCTTCATTTTGGGCAAACATCATAAACGAATGACTAAAACGAACCTAAAAGGCGGATTATTTTAAATGTGAGGTGTGGAGTTGTTTTCTTTAACACTTAGCTTCACTTTTTCTTCCCATTTATCCAGAAGATGCAGAACCTTCGGGTGAAAGCTGCGGTCGGACATCATGTCAGTGAGGAGATCTCTCAAAATCTCACCTTGCAGATGTTATAATGCTCAAACAGAGACAGCAGGCCGACGTCGCAGCGGTTTTTGATCCCCTTGAGGAGCGTGATGTTGCCGTCGCCCGAGTCCAGCTCCATGTCGTCGTCGAAGACGTTGGAAACGGCTCTGCCGCAGAGCAGCAGGCTGACCAGCTCCTGGGGAACGGAGAGGCTTCACGTTAGGTCACCTGCACGCTTTCGGCTCTCTCAACCATTCGGCGTTCCGTCACCTGAGTGCAGTAGCCATGAGCACCGATGAGGGTGGAGGTGGACACATCCATGTCATCTCTGACTCTAAAGACGGACGGAGGAGATGAGATGTTTATTCTCCACGTGGTGTGAAGAAACGAGATTTTAATGACTGCTTTTACTTTTCGATGGATCGGGACAGAACAGCAGAAACGGTCAGCAGGAGACATCCCAGAGTTCCAGTCTCAAACTGAGGAATGAAGAACAAAACAAGAAGATAAAGAAAAAGAGTTCTCAAGATTCTAGACTCCAGGTCAGCTGGACTTTAACGGTTGATCTAGAACAGAGGTCAGCAACCGGCAGCTCCAGAGCCACATGTGGATCTTTGATCTCTCCATAGTGGCTTTAAAAAATATTGGAGATTAGCTATTATTTTAGCAACATATTAATGGTTTTGGCTAATTCGTTTTCTAGTGGGGTTTTTAGGATGATTTAATTCAATTCAATTTTATTTATATAGCCCAAAATCACAAAGGAAATTTGCCTCATTGGGCTTCATGGAGTTTTAGCTTCTATTTTAGCAACATGCTAACGTTTTTGGCTAATTTGTTACCTACTGGGGTTTTTGGGCTAATTTAGGGCTTTAGATTCTATTTTGGCAACTTGCTAACGTTTTGACTAATTTAGTTTACTGAGGAATTTTATGCTAATTTAGTTTAGCTAATATGCTAGTAAAATAATAATGTTTGCAGCTAATTTGATATCTATTGATTTTATTTTTGATCATTTAGAATTTAGCTTCTATTTTAGCAACATGCTAACGTTTTTGACTAATTTAGTTTACTGAGGAATTTTATGCTAATTTAGAGTTTAGCTAAAATTCAAGTAAAATGCTGATGTTTTTAGCTAATTTGATATCTACTATTTTTTTTGATAATTTAGAATTTAGCTTCAATTTTAGCAACATGCTAACGTTTTTGACTAAGTTTACTGAGGAATTTTAGGCTATTTTGGAGTTCAGCTAGTAATTAAGCAACAAGCTAGTTTTTTTGGCGGATTTGGCCTCTAATTAGTTTTTTATCCTAATTTGGAGTGTAGCTAATTTTTTTAGCAATATGCTAACATTTTTAGCTAATGGGGGTTTTAATGCTAATTTTGAGTTTAGCTTTTATTTTAGCAACATGCTAACATTTGTGGCTGATTTAATTTACAGAGAAAAGTTATGCTCATTTGAAGTTCGGCTAGTAATTAAGCAACGAGCTAGCTTTTTTGTTACTAAAGTTAAAAACGTAAAAGAAAAAAATCCCTTTTTGAGAGATGCTAGTTTCTTTTTATATATTTTTTGCTTATTTAAAAAAAACGAAAAGAAGGTTATGAATGCGAATCCAAATTTCTTAAAGGCTAATGTAAGTCAATGCAGCTCCTTCTAGGTTCCGATCAGTAGAAAACGAGCCCAAATGGCTCTTTACTGTTAAAGGTCGCCGACCTCTGATCTAGAAGATAATTGGCTGTTGACCTCAGAGGGTTCATCACTTCTAAATTAATAGTTTTCATTTACATCGGCTCAGGTTTTTGCACATGAACAACCGGACTCGTCAGATGAACAAACGTCAAATCTGTTTTAAACGTTTCCCAGTGATGTTTTAATCATGATGTTTTAGCCAAAATTTAAAGAATCTGTGTCGGTTTCTAGGACCTAGTTTCTGCAGAGCAGCAGGAGTTTAGCAGAAACTGTTGACGCTGAGTAAGCCTGCCCCTACTTCCCCACATCCATCGGTTTATGCTCTCCTGCTAGCTTACAGCTCCCCACAACCCCAGCCTAACATTAGCGTTGCAGCGTACAGTTTAGATCCAGATTCCATCTCAGAAGAGGAAGACGTTCATGGATCTATCCGTCTAGATGTGGATGCATCAGAACGGAGCAGGAAGCTGGAGATTCTACATCACTGCTACAAGTTTGTTCAAACTGCATTTTGTTTGTCTGCTCCTGATTCACAACTTTTTGAACAAAGAAATATTTTTAAAAAATTTAATTTTAAGCTTAATTTTCTTTATTTATGTCCTTCGTTGTGAGAAAAATATACGGGGTCAAATCAGGATCAGCTTAAAGTGAATAAAAAACAGATTGTAAATTAGAAAAAAAATTGAAGATTTGCAAGCAGTTTTCAACTCAAAAAAACATATTTTAAACTTGTAGGGATTATTGAAAACTTAAAAAAAAATGAAACTTGAATAAAAACACTAAAACTGTTACCAATTAAAAAATATTTATTTGTACTTTCAACTTTTCCTTTTTTTTTGTTTTTCCCTTCCCTTTCAGTTTTCCTTCTCAGAGTTTTTGAGTTTTTGCTGCTGAAAGCCTCAAAAACACCAAAAACATTTGTATCAGAGTGGCTCTTAAAGTCCAGATGACTTGTGAGAACATGACGGGGGACGAGTGTTTCCACATTTCACCTGCTCGATGTGCTGCTCCAGGATAACCTGCAGATCCTTCAGGTTGTCCACAGTGAAGAAAACCATCTAAAGTCATAATAGGAACAAAGATTTGAAACAAAAACGTGTTCCAATCCAGTCTGTGAATGTCATGCAGAGACTGCCGTGAACGGGAGTGTTTCTGACGCGTTCAGCCTCCGTGGGTTCAGCAGCGTTTACCTTTTCAAGCACTCCGTCAGACCTGTAGCGCCCACTCGGTGTGAACTGATTCAATCCAGAATTTCTAGAATAATAAAAAAAAAACACAGATGGAAAACAAAAACCGACAAAGATGGAATTCAAATGTCCCAGCTGACCCTGAAGGCATCTTTAAGCAAATATGTGTGAAGTTGGATGAGAAAATGGAGTCCAGTTTGAGGAAAATGAACAACAAAATGTTGATCTTCTCCAACTTTTACCTTTTAAACCAAACATAGAGGTGGCTACGCGTGTGTTTATAGTAGCCAGATCAACAAATAAACACAATAAACTGTCAGAATTTTAGTTACAATCGAGCCTTTTTTAATTTATTTTTTTGTGTGCTGTTATAAATCAAAGAAGGCAATAAAAGAATTAGAAATGTATTTTTTTTTTTCTGGGATTTGTGTGTTTTGTTTCTGTTTAGGATTTTTATCAAGCAAGAGTTTTAAAATTTGAAAATTAAAAGTAAAAAAAACCCAAAAAATTAGACCTCCCACTAAGTTCAGATGTTCTAGCGTCAATAAAAGGGAGCTTTGGAGGGAACAAAGGCATAAATTTCAAAGATACTAAGCAGGTGGTAAAAGATTCAGTCAAAATTTGAGCAAAAAATTGCAATTCATTAGAAAAAAATAAAAGTATCCCAAAATTCTAGAACCTGAAGTCGGAAGAACTTTTTAAAATCTTCAATCAATAAAAATATTCACTTGTTCCAAACAAATTGTAGCTATTTTAAGATACTTTAGTCGACTTTTGTGACGCCTTCAGTCTATAGATAAGATCTTTTTTTTGGTTCCACATCAAGAATAGGAGTTATCTTACACAGCGACTGTGGCTTGTTTCTCCTCGCCGGCCTTCCACAGGACTTCAGCCAAAGCTAGAAGGAGGCATTTCCTTCTGGTCGCGTTGGAAGGTCGTAACCTCCTGAAAGGAGAGCGGTGGATCAGGAGGAGTTACGTAACAGTGACTCTGAAAACTCTTCAAACGACGGAACACAGAGAGGTCAACACTCTGGAGCTGAAGGCCGACTTACTGCAGGTCAGAATCGCTGCTCTCTGCGTTTTCAAACAGCAGCTTCTTCAGGACGAAGGCTTGGATTGATGCTAGGACTCCACACGGACCACCCTAAAAAACAAAAACATTTAGAAATCTGTGTGCTACCTTAATAAGGAATTTTAAGGGTGTCTTTTATTTTGACAGGAACTACAGTCAAAAGTAAAAAAAAGACAATTTTCTTGTAATGTTTGTGTTTTATTCATGCAAAATGACCAACAGTTCATTTATGTTTATCATAGTAGTAACAACAGCATAAATACAAATCAGTGTCTTATTATTTTAAAGGTGAAGGAAGACGTTGTAGTCAGTGAGAAACCAAATGGTTCTTTCAGTTGAAGGTTGCAGACCCCTGATCTAGAGCGCTATCGCCGGGTAATTTTTACCTAAGCAAAAATATTTACATGATCTTAAATATATATTTCTGAGTGTCATGGATCCCTGAGTAAAGTCTCTCATGTCCCAGGAATGGGTGGACCAAAGACCAAGTCTGCAGCATCATTAATATTTTTTGTAAGAATTTTTTGTCCTTAAATTCCTAATTTTTCAGCAAATTTTTAGCATGTTTTTACGATCTTCCTATGATTTTATTTCCCATTTTGTTACATATATTACAGATAACAATAAAAAAAAATACTCTAATTCGTCAATTATTGTCAGATTTTGATCTATTTTTTATGACAAATACTTTTTATTGGGTATATTCTAAAATTATCTGGCAAAAGTGACGGTTTAGCAGCTTTTTATAGGGAAAGAGTTCTAGAATTAATGTAATTTTCCCTGTAATTCTGGTGTCTACCTATAGATGGTGCACTACAAAAAGTGATGCTTTGTTTTTTGAGTCATTTCTTCAATTATTGCTACACTACATGAACGCAGCGTTTGGGTTTTCCTGAGTCACGTCAATTTTGAAATAAAAAATCTTAAGACGTTCTGGCTTAAAAAATATGTATATATTAATTTTCATTCAAAAATGTCCAGATATGATGTTATTTCTTCCTCTAGTGAGGCGGATTTAACAAAACACTCCACATATCTGCCCTTCTGTCAAATTCTAGAGCTGCACACGTCAAAAGGTTTTCCCATTAATGCCCTAAATCAGAGATCTACAACCTTCAAAGAGGATTTGGGTTAATTTTCTCAATGTCAACATCCCAACATGAGCCACAAAGTTTTACTTCAACCTGTAGAAAATTATGACACTGATTTGTATTTGTTACTATTACGATAAATTTTATTGAAGTGTTGTTTTGTTTATCATAAATAAATCATGGAGAGAAAAAAATATGTTTTAATCATAAATGGTTTATAGTTTTTGACGAAGCTTCCTATGACTTCCTTTCAAAATAAAATACATTTTGCATAGGATCATCTCAGTGCAACAAATAAATAGAATAAGTGTGTTTTTTTATTTTATTTTACCAACTTTTTTATGATCATTTGGCTTTTATATTTGGAAATGTTTTTTAATGTGAAGCACTTTGAGCTACACTTCTTAGAAAAGTGCTCTATAGATAAAGATTACTATGATTGGAATATAAAAACAAAAATGTTACTACTTGTATTCCATCTCTGCCAGAAATGTATATAAAAAAAATTAAATCAGTTAATAATTGACAATTTTTTGGTACCATAAGACACATTTAAAATCCTAAAATGTGTTCAAAAACAGAAAATCTGTCTTTATGAATTCTTGTTTGGCCTCCTAACCTTAAATGGATTTTCTGTGGTGAATTGCGCTAAAAAGTTCTGTCAAAATTTTTGAGTTTGATTTTAAAACCATTTGATGGATTGTTGGAGTATTATGGGTACTGTTACAGTAGTGATACGTACAGCTCTTCAACTGTTTGTGAATGGATTTATTAAAGTTTGAGTTTGTTTACTTTCTTTTTTACTTCACAGTTACATTTTTAAATTAAAAATGGGGTGTAAAAGAGTCCCGTGTGTCTCCGGAGCCTCAGGCTGCAGACCCGCGCCCTAAAGGAAGCAGCTGAAGACAGAAGATTTAGAAAGACCTTTCTCTGTACGATCCCGTATCTGAGGTCATGCGTCTCCGAGAAGGTCAGACCCTGATTTCTCCACTCGGCGCTGAAACAGTTCAAGCTGGTGCCCAGAAGAACTGCCTTTAAATCCTGAAATAACAACGGGGGAAAAAAATGACAAGATTAAAACAAAGGAAAGAAAATCCAAACACGAAAGAACGAGCTGCTCACCGCGGCCGTGTTCTGGTCAATCGGGCGGCTTTCAGGGAGACGCTCGGAAACGGACCTCAGAGGAGATACTTGGGAGAGTTCCTGCAGATCCTCGTCGTCGACGTCATCTGGGGATGTTACAAGAACGCACTTTATCAAAATAAAATGGCTGTAAAAAAATGGCTTTCTGCTAGTGTTTTGGACTATTTTGGCATTTACTAAGATTATTTAGGCTATTTTAGAATTTAGCTAATATTTCAGCTACATGCTAACTGTTTTGGCCAATTTAGACTTTTATTTCTAAGGTTTTTTTTAGGATATTTTGAAGTTTAGCTACTTTTTCTGTTACATCCAAGCTGTTTTGACTAACCTATTTTTTTAGGCTAATTTGGCATTTAGCTAATATTCTAGCTGGCTATTAGCTTCAGTGTTTTCAGTTGTCAACTTAGATATCAATTTTAGCATCTTCAGCAGCCAAATTCAGCTTACAGCATTCACACTAGCATTATTGTAGGTAATGCTATATATCTAGTTCATAATTTTATTAAAAAGTTACAGTTTTAGAGT
>NC_050515.1:7899565-7912854 GCF_002922805.2 Oryzias melastigma
TTTACTTTATTGTTAGTAATGGCCCGATGTTATCTTGTGCTTATTTCTTACTTGTATCATTTTGAAAAAATATATTTTTATGGAGAGTAAAATATTAAGTTATTTAAGGTTTAATTTGATTTATTCTGGAATAATATTCCAGCATTTTTATTATTCATAATTATGTTTAGAAATGGCTTTCTGCTAGCATTTTGGACTATTTTGGCATTTACTAAGATTATTTAAACTATTTTGGAATTTAGCTAATATTTCAGCTACATGCTAACTGTTTTGGCTAATTTAGACTTTTATTTTTAAGGTTTTTTTTTAGGATATTTTGAAGTTTAGCTATTTTTTCTGTTACATCCAAGCTGTTTTGACTAACCTATTTTTTTAGGCTAATTTGGCATTTAGCTTATATTCTAGCTGGCTATTAGCTTCAGTGTTTTCAGTTGTCAACTTAGATATCCATTTTAGCATCTTCAGCAGCCAAATTCAGCTTACAGCATTCACACTAGCATTATTGTAGGTAATGCTATATATCTAGTTCATAATTGTATTAAAAAGTTACAGTTTTAGTGTTCAATAAATGTTTATCCTGTCCGGCCCTCAACCTAAGGTGTGTTTTGGATTTTGGCCCCGTGTGGGGTTGAGTTTGACACCCCTGAAATAAAACATAAACCGTTACAGAACAAATGCACCAAGCCCAGTGTAGCTAAAAATAAATAAATAAATACAATAATACAAATCTTTTGACCTGTATAGCAAAAATATTAAAGTTTGAGAGGAAAACAATCAGATTCTCTTCCATGTTTGTTTTGGACGACTTTTCTTCTGCTGCTGTCAGTTGCAAATACTTATACTAAGATGCAGTGCCCTCTAGTGGTTGTTAGAGGAAACAACCTCTAAAGGACAACTGATGTTTACTGGGTAAATAACAAATATATGAGCCAATTTATGTCTAAAAGAAAAAAACACACACAAGTCGCTCCTGAGTATATTCACACTCCTGACTAAACTATGAAAAATACTGGAAATACGATCATTAAAAGCCATTATAAACACTTACCCAAAACCAACTCGGACACATTCAGATCAGAAAAGTTTGGTTTGTGGTTTTTGCTGGAACAGAAACATAATTTTCACATGATGTCAACAAAGAAAAACTATATAAACATTCAAATCTTTTGCATTATCACTGCAACAACTTATTTACTTCACTGTTTTTGCTTTGTTTTCTCTGTTTTCTCCATTGTTGTTTTCACTCTGCAGGCTCTCTGCAGACCTTTGCAGCCCCAGTTTCCCCCCTGTGTTGACATCTGCTTTACTTCTTTCCAAGCTCCTCTGCCGTTCATCCTTCACCAAATACCCATCAAAAGAACACTGGTTTTCTCCTTCCCTTCTGAAAAGTGGCTGGGACACCTCATACCTTGGACTCTGGAATTTTCTGCCCGTTTCCTGATGAAGTAAAAGAATTTTAGGATCTAAAATGTGGATCAAAATGAAGCTTTTAAAGCAGTAGGTACCCGTGGTATTGGTGCAGACATCACGCCTCGTCTGTTGCGGTTAGTTCTGCTCCTCGGGATGACTTCGCTTTTTTTCTCTGGCTCCTTCTGGACAGAACTCTCACTTTCTTGTTGCAGGGAAGTCGGTGGCTGGTATTTTTGATGTTCTGGATCGTAAGCCAAGACATCCTTTTGATCACGCCCGGATGATTTGTTTTCATCTGACAGCAGTGATAGAAACGTAGATGGAGACGAGCGTGTTGCTTTTATCTCAGACCTGCCAGAGAAAAGACTTAAAACGAGTCCAAACTGGACACAAATGTGGATTAAAACGCTGCGAGTCAAATACCACGACCTACCGGCTGCTATCATAGCTGGCGGTGATGTTTTCCTCTTCCGTGTCACATATCAAAGATGATTCTGCAGAAGTTGCAGGTGAAGCAGGTTCTCCTGTCGAGATCTTGTGTTTTTTCTGCTGCTCCATGTGATGCTTCACTATAATCTCCAGTAATGTCTTCAGAGGAGGATTTTGAACCTGCAACTATAGAAACAACCACTTATGATGTTCATCTGTGCACTAAAATACTATAAATTCCAGATTTTTCCAGGCTTACCTTGTTTTTCCTGTACAGATCTTCCATGTTGAGCACTTGCCTCAGAAGTGATCTGTTGTTGATGCTGGTTGCTGTCCGTGGATGCTCTTCATCCATGCAGGCGATCGTCTTTCTCAGGCCCTGAACATGTATCACCATCAACAAGTGAGAGGTTCGATTTCCAGGTATCAGCAGCAGCTGGATGGCTGTAGGATTTCACAGGTGATGTACAAACGAACCGACTCACCTTTCGGCTCAGAAACTCCCGCACAAGTGAAGAAGAAACCTCTTCAACAAACGCGATCATAGCGGTTATGATTTTAGCGTTATGTTAGCTAAAAATGAAACAGCTCTTAGCGGCTAAAAAGCGATGCGTTTAAATAAAATAAATCTCCATCAATTGCGATTTAAACGTCGCATTAAACTTTTATTTTACTCTATTTCAGAAGAATGTAGACAATATGTCGCTATTAAAAAAGATCTGGCGCAGATTCTGCTATTCCTGTGTCCGTTACTATGGTGATACTGGATAGTTGTTGTGGCCGGCTGGCCGCCAGTGAATTCTTCTTCTTTTGTTTAATTTGTTGCAGCGTCCTGCCTGGTGGCGCATTATTGCCACCCTCTGGTCAGTGAGAGTATTGCAATAATAAAGAAATGGGCCCTCTCGCTTCTACTGACAATAAAAATAATTTGAATCCTATCTTAACTACATATGACAGAATACTATATTAAAAGTAACATTATGTTTGAAAGGTAACAAGGCCCACAAAATACATATATATAATTTAACCCTGGACATTACATTAAAACGTTTTCCTCATATTATTTATTTTTTAGTATTTTGTGTTCACAAATTAGCATCATATAGCCACCGTTCAGTAGGAACAGCTGTGATGCAGAGATAGAGCAGGCAACTTCCATTCAGAAGATTTTGGGTTTAGTTCCTGCTCCGTCGAAGTGTCCTTGAGCAAGACACTGAACCCCATGTTGGTCCTGGTGATTACAGGTTGGCCCCAGTGTCCAGCAGCAGAGCTCCCATCAGTGTGTGAAAAGCTGAATATTTCTGTGACGACAAACTACATCACTTAGGGCTTCCTATTAAAGTAGTAAAGAGCTATATAAGTACTCCATTTATTTCTTGGCCGCAAATTAGCATTTTGTGGTCACGAATTAGTATTTTGTATGTGCAAATAAGCATTTTTACACACATGTTAAAATTTTTAGTCGCCAAAAAGTATTTTGCGCACACATTAGTTTTTTTGTGCGCACAAATCAGTATTTTCTATGATCAAATGAATGTGTTTTTGTGCAAATAAATTTGTCTTTTTTTGGAAAAAAAAATAGCATTTTATGAACAAAGAATGTATTCTGGGGCCAGAATTTAGGAAGACTGGTATTTTGTGCACACAAATTAGCATTTTGTGCAAATAAATCTGTATTTTGTGAAAACATATGACCATTTTGTGCACAAAAATAAGTATTTTGCGGCCAGCATTCAGGAATTAGTGCACACAAAAATAGTAGGTTGTGGGCACAAATTAGAATTTTGTTGTCACAATTTAGTATTTTGTTATCATCAATTAGTATTTGTGCACGCAAATTAATATTTTTTGCAAATAAATTTGTAATTTGTGAAAACAAATTAACACTTTTTGCACAAAAAAAATGTATTTGGTGCAACAATTTAAAAAATTATTGCAGACAAATCAGTATTTTGATCACACAAATTAGTATTGTGTGTGTGCAAATGAGTATTTTCGATTATGTGCACAGAAGTAAGTATTTTGTTCAAATAAACTAGTATTTTGTTAAACCAAATGAGTATTTTGTACACAAATAGTATTTTTTGGAAACTTTAAAATATTGCACACAAATTAGTATTTTGTTATCACAAATTAGTATTTCTCAGCATGAATTATCATTTTATGCCGACAAATTAATATTTTTGTGCAAATAATTTTGTGTTTTGTGAAAACAAATGAACTTTTTGTGCACATAAAATTTATTTCGTGTACACAATCTTGAAATTAGTGCAGATCATTCTGTGTACACAAATCAGTATTGTGTATGTGCAAATTAGTCATTTTTATTTTGTGTACCCAAATTAGTATTTTGTGCAGGCAAATCAGAATCTTTTAAGCACAAATCAGTATTTTGTGGCCACAATTTAGTAGTCTGAACTCATGGTACTAAAATACTATATTTGTGGCCACAAAATACTACTATATCAATTTGTATCCACAAAATGGGAATTTGTCTGCAAAAAATAATAATTTGTGGCCACAACCAAATAATTTAAAGGAACAGATTATGAATCCTGTTTTATGTCATGCCCAGGGCCCCATAATGCTCACCACTACTGACTTTTTTTTCTTTAAAGAAAACAAAGACTGACTTTCCTTCATAAACATTCATAATACTTATGTAAAAAAACGTGTTAAAAACGGGACATTTTATCTCTCAAAAATGACTCACAACCAAATTTTGATGCATTTTATTTAAAACAAATTGCTTTTCTATGTGACAAAATCTTCAAATTTAAATATTTTTATCATCAAACACTGAAGAAGTCACCTTGGACAACCAAATAAACGATTTCAAACGTGTCAGGAGTGTTCTGCACATTAAAAAAAAGGAGGATGCGTGTAAATTCTACCGTCAGCTTTTGTAAATATTGCAAAAAAAAAAAAAAGTGAAGATGTTAACAATGTTTTGATTTGGGGAGTTACAATCATATTCAATATCAAACTAATCAATTCTGATTAGATTTCCTGACAGCTCCTAAACATTTGCTGATAATGGACCATAAAGTGTGATATTTACAGTACAGTACAACAACAAAATTTCACAAATGTTGTTAGCAGAAAAAGATGCTTTGAAATTTAGTGCAACCACCGGCTGTTTGGCACGAGTTTCATCCAACATCCTGACTGGGAGACGATCCCTCCTTTAGGAATGCCGAGCATGGTCTTCTCCCGTCGGACCGCAGCGTGAACATTTATAAAAACGGAGTGAAAGACAACAGTGAAAGCCTCCAGAATGAGGAGGGCGTTTAGTAGTCATAAGCTGCAAAGAAGGAAAGAAAGAAAGATTGTTATCCAGGTGTGTTTCCACCTGAGAGCTACAGGAAGAGGAGCATGCGGTCCACTTCGTCGGGTTGGGAGGCGCCGTGCGGCCATGCAGTCACACCAGCGTGGTCTTACTTTCTATCGTGAGGATGCAGGTGCTGGCTGCAGTGCCTCTGCTGTTCACGGCCTTACACATGTACTCGCCCTCGTCCTCCGGGAAGGTTTCCGGCAGGTACAGACAGTACGTCTCGCCCCTTTCGATGTACTGATAGTCCTCACAGTCCTGGAGCATCTCGCCCTCAAACCACCAGGTCACCTCAGGCTTCGGCTCGCCGGTGATCTTCACGCTGAACCGGACCGGCTCGGAGTCCACCACGGACAAGTTCTTCAGGGGCTTTTTGAACCACGGCGCCCCCGACCTGGCGGGATCTTCTTCATCTTCGAAGGCCGTGGAGCCGTTGATGATGCTCGCCTCGTCGTCGACATCGTCGTCTTTCTTCTGCAAACAGATCACAAACTCTTGCTGAGGTCGAAGCTACTTCAAAAATACTTTACTTTGTGCAGAGGCTGACCTTTTGGAGGGCGGCGTCGATTTCCTGCTGCTCAAACTGCATCCTCTGCAGCTTCTGCTCCTCTATCCTCCTCCTCTCCTCTTCCTCTCTGGCTTTGGCCATTTGTTCAAACCGAGCTTTCATGTCCACCTTCTGTTTGAAAGGAGACTCCTCAGACCTCGCTGGAGTTGATTCCCTTTCTTCATCCTCCTCTTCCTAAAAAACAATAAAATTAGATGATTGTTGATTTGTTTTGGGGGTTTTTTATTCCCTCTTTGACATTTTTTTATTTAAAAAAAAAACTTTCTCAGTAGCTTTAAATTGGGATTTAGAAGTTTTTAATTGAAATCCCACAACCTAAATGTTTTAAAAAGCTATTTTTCATGACATTTAAGTTCCTCTCTTCTCCAGAACCTGAGCTGAGTACGCTAGCCGGACCAGATGAGGTTTTAGTGCATGTACAGTGAGTTTGTCTGTGAGTTTGATTGACAGATTTAAAAGGAGAAATACTCAGAAAAGCAAAAACAAAATGATTTCTTGTTCTCTTTTATATGAAAAATGTCACACATACACGTTAAAAACTCAAAATAAAATTGGAGCTTTTACCTCCTTTAATCTCTCGGCTTCTCTCTGCTTGATTTCGTCGTCAATGGCCTTCCTCCGCTCTCTCTCCATCTCGATCTTTTTCTGAATCTCCTCCTCCGTTAGCTCCTTGATCTTCTCAAACTTGGACTTGAGGTTTTTGGCTTGAATGGAGCCGGTTCGTTTCAGCTTCGTTAGCTCCTCGTATTCTTTGCTCACCACATCTGAGCTTTCGTTTATCTCATCCTGTGGAGGGGAAAAGAGTGAGGAAGCAGCTCACACGTCCAAATTTCAGTCTGAGGGTTAGAAGAATAATCACAATGATAAGTATAGATAAAGACCCACTCTGATCATCTTTTGATCTGTTTTCAGAACGCTCCCAGTGGTCCTTTTATTTATAATTGATATTTAAAAATTATCATTACCTACAATAATGCGATGTGAATGCTGTAAGCTGAATTTGGCCACTGAATATGCTAGTGCTGATAGCTGAAAATGCTGAAGCTGATAGCCAGCTAAAATATTAGTAAAATGCAAAATTAGCCTACAAAAATGAAATAAGCCTAAGTTACGCAAAACAGCTAGCTTGCCGCTGAAACATTAGCTAAACTCCAAAAATAGCCTTAAAAACTGAAAAAAGTCAAAATTAGCCATAACAGCTAGCATGCAGCTGAAACATTAGCTAAACTTTAAAATAATCTTAAGACATGTAAAAAATTAAGTCAGCTAAAAAAGCTAGCATGTAGCTGCAACATTAGCTAAACTCCAAAATAGCATAAAAACTGAAAAGAGTCCTAGATTTTGGCCAAAACAGCTAGCATGTAGCTAAAACATTAGCTAAACTTCAAAATAATCTTAAAAAATTGAAAAAACTAAGTTAGCTAAAACAGCTAGCATGTAGCTGAAACATTAGCTAAACTCCAAAATAGCATAAAAACTGAAAAGAGTCCTAGATTTTGGCCAAAACAGCTAGCATGTAGCTAAAACATTAGCTAAACTTCAAAATAATCTTAAAACATGTAAAAAACTAAGTTAGCTAAAACAGCTAGCATGTAGCTGAAACATTAGCTAAGCTCCAAATTAGCCTAAAAAACTTTAAAAAGCATAAGTTAGCTTAAACATCTAGCATGTAGCTGAAACATTAGCTAAACTCCAAAATAGCCTAAAAGACTGAAAAGGGAATCCTAAATTATCAAAAAAAGCTAGTATAATGCAAATATAACTTTCCATTTTATTACACTGACTCCATATAAGCATATAAGCAACAACTAATATACTAAAAATGTCTTTTTTAGATATTGAACAACAAAGTTAGGAAATAAATTACAATCTTTTCAATGAAAGAACTATTTATGAAATAAAAAATAACCAAAATTTCCCATCATTCATCTATTTACAATCTCTCCTGCTAGCTTACAGCCCGTCAACCCGCTAAACATTAGCGGTGCAACAAAAATAGTGAGCAATATCATTTCTATCCATCCGTACAGTTTTGATCCAGATTCCAGCTCAGACGAGGAAAACGAAGACGTTCATGGATCTATTTGTCTGCAAGTGGAACATCAGAATGGAGCAGAGCAGGAAGCTTGTAGCATCACAAGCTTTTTCCAACACTATTTATGTATCTGCAATTTTAAGATACATTTTTCTATTTATTTATTTCCTCCATCATCAGAAAAATGCTAGAAGAACACGTTAAATCACCAAAAACACGGTTTTCTTCAGAGTGGGTCTTAAACCCGAGGAGGAATTTCAAACTGGAGAATGAATCACCGACCTCGCCCATCTCCTGTCTGAGCTGCTCAAACTCCTGCTTCTCCTTCTCCAGCTTCCTCTTGCGCTCCTCTGCTTTGCGTCTCCTCTCAGCTTCTTCCTTCTCCTTAAGCAGCTCCTCAAAGTTCATCTCCAGCTTTCTTGGGTGCAGAGCTTCCTGAGAGTCACTCTTAAACATTCCCTCGTCATCGTCATCCAGCAACTACAGTCAGAAGAATACACCAGACAGACATGACGGTTCTGGAGTCGGCAAACCCATGAGGTCTTCTTTAAACTTGAGTTTTCTACTTACCGTCGCTAAAGCAGCAACTAAGAACAGCAGTTATGCATTTAAGGACTACAAGCATCAAAATGAGCAGCAGATAAAGCGAATTTTGTCTCATATTTAGGAATGTCTAATAATATTTTTGCCTGCTTTATTTCCACAAGGAGAGCATAAAAAATGGAATCTGTCTTACTGTTGGATCTCCACATGCAGAACTTTCCTGATCCAGGCCAGGACTCTTTAAAACACAGCAGCACATTTGCACTATTTGAGCCCACCAGAATACTGAGAATACCGAGTTAACAAAAATGATGCTGTTTTAATTTAAATCTAGAAAATGATTAAATAAAAAAGTTAGTTTCATTTGGTTTTGATTTGAAAAACGTTTTTTTTAAATTAAAGAAACGTTTTTGGTGTTTGAAAATGTTTTACTCTCATTAAATTTGTTGGATCTTTCCAGAAAATTGTAGTTTATTCTGTGCATGAAGGTCAATGCTTAGCAAAAAAAAAAAAAAATCTTCATGCATATTAGTTAAAAGCCAAGTCATGAGAAGTTACCATGCTCTTGCGGGCCTCAGTGAAGAGCTTCTTCTCCTCCTCCAGCCTCCTCTTTGCCTCCTCCTCTGCTTTCCGGTGTTCCTCCTCTCTCCTCTGCCGCTCCAGCTCCTCAAAGCTGACGCAGATCTTCCCGGGTTTGCTGCCCTCCAGGTTCACTAAAGCCAGTAGAACCTCATCGTCTTCATCTAGAAGCTGAGAGGAAACAAACGAGGATCCTCAGTTGGAGTTCTAGTCTTATCAATGCTTTTTAACAGTTGGAAGCAGTCTTTTTCTATGGGTGATGTCACACTCGCTCTGTCCATTTCTCTATATACAGTTGATTATTCACTTTATACTTTTATGCTTTTTAATAGTTGGAAGCAATATCAGGATTTTATTTTAATATTAGGAACAAAACGTGGCGACTGGATGGTTGAAGTCTTTTTCTATGGGTGATGTCACACTCGCTCTGTCCATTTCTCTATATACAGTTTGATACTTTTATACTTTTTCATATAATTTATTATTATTTTCTGCAACTAGAAAAGGGCATTACTTTTATATTTAATTATACGAGTGTGCAATGACAAATCAAGATTAATCTATTCGATGTATTTTTGTGAAAACGGATAAATTGTAAAGATTTTAGCACCAATTTTCATATTTTAAATTAGAAGTATATCAGACATATTGACCATGCTCTTCCTGGCTTCGGCAAACGCTTTCCTCTCCTCCTCCATCCGTCTCTGCGCCTCCCTCTCTGCCTTCTTGCGCTCCTCTTCCACTCTTTGCTTTTCCAGCTCCTCAAAGCTCAGTCTCAGTTTTCCTGGTCGGAATTCCTCTTTGTCCTCCTGAGCTGCTTCAGTGCTGTCCTCGTCTTCTCCCTAGCAAAGACACAAAAGTTTTGAGATTATGACGACTCTAAGATGACAAGCTAAATTCTTTTTTTTTTTTCTAACCATTCCCAACTTTGCCTCCTCAAAAGCCTTCTTCTCCTCCAACAGGCGCCGTTTAGCTTCCTCCTCAGCCTGCTTCCTCCTCTGCTCCTGCCTTTCCTTTTCCAGCTCCTCAAATGTCAGCTTCAGCTTTCCGGGAGTCACAGACGTCCTCTCTGAGGGCTTCTCCTCTTCATCCTGATCCGAACCATCACCATGAAATGAAGAGCATTCATTTCCACCATTAAAAGTGTCTCCCTCACCTGCTCAACGACCGAGCGTCTCTTGGCTTCCCTGAAGGAGCGCCTGTTTTCATCGTACTGCCTCTTCTTTTCTTCTTCTGCCTTCTTCCTCAGCTCCTCCTCTCGGCTCCTCTCCATGTCTTCGAAGTTCATTTTGATTTTTCCTGGAGGCCGCGACGCTTTGGCTGGAACCACACGTACCAGGATTGTGTCGTCTCCCTCCTAAGACGGAAGAAACAAATGATTCTACTGCGAATTTCTTTCTTATTTAGCGATAACACCAAAATACTAAAAGATAAGCTTAAAATATGATGATCTAGAACGCTTCGAATGAATTTATCACTTGATTTGATAGTTCTTTTTTTTTGTGGCATGCCTTGAAATCATCTTGGTTGTGAATTAATGCTTTATTAACCCTTTTAGCCCCAGTGATAATGTTCTTTGACATACTGTAACTTTTCAGCCGTTAATGCGATCGGAGATCGCATTAACGGCTGAAAAGTTACAGTATGTCAAAGACTCTGTCGCATTAACTGAATGAAGTGAGAATGGGTTCAAGTCAAATAGAGAGTCCGCCCCCATCCTCCATCCCAACAGGGTGCAAAATGTCTGAAGGGGGCAATGACACCAACTGCAGGTCGGTTTAAGAGAGCAGAATCTAATTTGGTCACAGAAGGAGAGTCGGTGGCTAATTCGGTCTCTGGGAGGTGTGGGAAACAGTTGGCAGCCGTGAGCTGTCTGCAGCTGGTAACTTTGTTCCAGTCGCTTCTAGATCACAGAGTCAACGCTCCATCTTAGTTTTTGGATCCAACGAATCAATGAGTTCATTCAGAAACAATGAAAGTGAATCTTTACTTTTCAGTGTTGCTGACTTTCATTTTAATCTTGTTGCTAAACTTATAGTCTCTTAAGATTTTTTTTTGTTTTGTTACGTATTTGATTTGCTTTTATACAGAGTCAAATTAAGTCATACAGATTTGAAACGCAAATGAAACAACTTAAAAAAATTCAAGCTGAAATATTGGTGTTAAGCAAAAAACGATTAAAGTGTCAAACATTGTGCATTTTTAATATAAACTGAATTATTTACAGCTTCAAATTTTTTGTTTCAAAACTCAAAATTTCAGCTTCAAAACTTTTTTTCACTCTCAACTTATTTTCGGTTTTGAATTTGAAAGTTTCACGTTTAAAATTTTTGTCCCCTTTCTGGCGCATGGAGCAGGGCTATCGGAAAGTTTCAAACTTAAAACTTTTGTCCCCTTTCTGGCGTTTGGGGGGGAAGGCCTATCTGAAAGTCTCCTGTTTGAAACTTTTGATCCCTTTCTAGAGTGTGAGGACAGGGCTTTCTGAAAGTTCAGATTTGAAACTTTTGTCCCCTTTCTGGCGTGCGGGTGCAAGGGTATCTGAAAAGGTTTTAAACATTTGGCCCCCATCTGGCCCAAGCGACCATGGCTATCGGAAAGTTTCACATTTGAAACTTTTGTCCCCTTTCTGGCGTGTGGGGCAGGGCTATCTGAAAAGGTCTGAAACATTTGTCCCCGATCTGGCGCAAGGGGCCAGGGCTATCTGAAATTTTCACGTTTGAAACTTTTGTCCCCTTTCTGGCGTGTGGGGGAAGGGCTATCTGAAAGTTTTAAACTTAAAACTTTTGTCCCCTTTTCTGGCGCATAGGGCAGGTCTATTTGAAAGTTTCAGGTTTGAAAGTTTTGTCCCCTTTCTGGTGCAAGGGGGCAGGGCTATCAGAAAGTTTCAGACTTAAAACTTTTGTCCCCTTTTCTTGTGTTTGGAGGCAGGGCTATCTGAAAGTTTCAAGCTTAAAATTTTTGTCCCCTTTTCTGGCATTTTGGGGAAAGGGCTATCTAAAAGTTTCAGGTTTGAAACTTTTGATCCCTTTGTGGTGCAAGGGGGCAGGGCTATCTGAAAGTTTCAGGTTTGAGAGTTTTGTCCCCTTTCTGGCGCATAGGGTTGGGCTATCTTTGAAGTTTTAAACCTAAAACTTGTGTCCCCCTTTCTGGCATTAAGGGAGAAGGGCTATCTGAAAGTGTCCTATTCGAAACTTTTGATCCCTTTCTGGAGTGTGGAGGCCGAGCTATCCGAAAGTTTCAGGTTTTAAACTTTTGTCCCCTTTCTGGCGCATGGGGCAGGGCTATCTGAAAGTTTCAAACTTAAAATTTTTGTCCCCTTTTCTGGCATTTTGGGGTAGGGCTATCTAAAAGTTTCAGGTTTGAAACTTTTGATCCCTTTGTGGCGCATGGGGCATGGTTATCTGAAAGTTTCAGGTTTGAGAGTTTTGTCCCCTTTCTGGCGCATAGGGTTGGGCTATCTTTAAAGTTTCAAACCTAAAACTTGTGTCCCCCTTTCTGGCATTAAGGGAGAAGGGCTATCTGAAAGTGTCCTATTTGAAACTTTTGACCCCTTTCTGGCACGTGGGGGCGGGGCTAACATGAAGAATCAATCAAAACTGATGAGGGTGGTAACCTCAGTTCTGGTACTGACTTTGGCAACTTGGATGATTACAGTCAGAAAGTCTCTGTCCTACCAATTCAAGTGGCTCTTGTGAACAAAAAAATAAAAAGCAAACAATAGTTCAGATATTTGAATAATCTGCCTGAAATGTGAAACATTTGATGAGGGTGTTTCTTACTACCAGGTTACCACCCTCATTGATTTTGATTGGTCTTTTGTGTTGTCCCCACCCCCACATGCCAGAAAGGGACAAACATTTCAAACCTGAACTTTACAGATTCAAAACTGGAAAAAAAGTTAAAAAGTAAAGAAAAAGTTTTGAAACAGAAATTTTGAAACGTAAAAATGTAACATTGGAAGCTGAAATGAATAAGTTGATATTAGAATTATTTTTTATCTTAACATTCTTATTTCAGCTTGAATTTTTCACAAAGTTTAATTTGGGTTTCAAATTTGTATGGCCCAATTTTTGCTCCATAATTTCAGGGCTTTTTTTTATTTGAAGGAAAAACTTATCTTGCAATGTGAAAAAAAGCTCCAGCTTGTTTATCAGAAAGTGAAAGCAAAGTCAATGAACCAAATAAGCTAATTAAAAACCCACTCCAAAGAAAATTACATTTTGTGTGTTTTAGCACGTTCATCCAAAATTACATTTCTGAGTATGTCTTTGTTCAAATCGTTGTGAATCAGGAGCAGACAAATAAAAGAAACTGAAAAATGTAGTATCATCAAACGCAAGTTGCCTGTTCCGCTTCATTCTGATGCATCCGCTTGTAGACAACTAGATCCATGA
>NC_050515.1:7913848-7925366 GCF_002922805.2 Oryzias melastigma
CCTTTGTGGCGCATGGGGCATGGCTATCTGAAAGTTTCAGGTTTGAGAGTTTTGTCCCCTTTCTGGCACATAGGGTAGGGCTATCTTTAAAGTTTCAAACCTAAAACGTGTGTCCCCCTTTCTGGCATTAAGGGAGAAGGGCTATCTGAAAGTGTCCTATTTGAAACTTTTGATCCCTTTCTGGAGTGTGGAGGCCGGGCTATCCGAAGGTTTCAGGTTTTAAACTTTTGTCCCCTTTCTGGCGAATGGGGGCGGGGCTTTCTGAAAGTTTCAAACTTAAAACTTTTGTCCCCTTTTCTGGCGTTAAGGGGGAAAAGCTATCTGAAAGTCTCCTGTTTGAAACTTTTGACCCCTTTCTGGCACGTGGGGGCGGGGCTAACACGAAGAATCAATCAAAACTGATGAGGGTGGTAACCTCAGTTCTGCTACTGACTTTGGCAACTTGGATGATCACGGTCAGAAAATCTCTGTCCTACCAATTTAAGTGGTTCTTGTGAACAAAAGAATAAAAAGCAAACACTGTACCAGTGCTGTAAGACAAACAATAGTTCAGATATTTGAATAATCTGCCTGAAATGTGAAACATCTGATGAGGGTGTTTCTTACTACCAGGTTACCACCCTCATTGATTTTGATTGGTCTTTTGTGTTGTCCCCACCCCCACATGCCAGAAAGGGACAACCGTTTCAAACCGGAACTTTACAGATTCAAAACTGGAAAAAAAGTTAAAAAGTAAAGAAAAAGTTTTGAAACAGAAATTTTGAAACTAAAAAAATTAACATTGGAAGCTGAAATGAATAAGTTGATATAAGAGCTATTTTTTATCTTAACATATTTATTTCAGCTTGAATTTTTCACAAAGTTTAATTTGGGTTTCAAATTTGTATGGCCCAATTTTTGCTCCATAATTTCAGGGGTTTTTTTTATTTGAAGGAAAAACTTATCTTGCAATGTGAAAAAAAGCTCCAGCTTGTTTATCAGAAAGTGAAAGCAAAGTCAATGAGCCAAATAAGCCAATTAAAAACCCACTCCAAAGGAAATTGGATTTTTTGTGTGTTTTAGCACGTTCTTTTTGGCATCTTTTTCATAACGGAGGACATATAAACATCCATCCATCCATTCTCCAAACCCGTTTATCTTTTACGAGGATTTATTCCTGCTGGAGCCTAACCCAGCTGCAAAGTTAGGATACATCCTGGACAGGTTTCAATTCACCTCAGACGCATGTTTTTGGACTGTAGAAAGCCAGATCATGAAGCACATTCATGGGGAGAACATGTGAACTCCACACAGAAAGGGGAACCAGAACCGGGTCCTTGCTGCTGTGAGGCAAGAGCGCTAACCACTGCGCCACAAATAAACATAAATGTCCTTTATATGGAGTGACATAAAGAAAATAAAGCTTAAAATTACATTTCTGAGTATGTCTTTGTTCAAATCGTTGTGAATCAGGAGCAGACAAATAAAAAAACTGAAAAATGTAATATCACCAAACCACAAGCTCCCTGCTTCATTCTGATGCATCCACTTGTAGACGACTAGATCCATGAACGTCTTCTTCGTCTAAGTTGGATTCTAGTTCAGTAGCTCCAATATTGCTTTTGTTGCATCACTAATGTTATCTTGGAGGTGTGAGGAGCTGTAAGCTAGCAGAGGAGCATGTAAACGGAGAGCTCTCAGCAACAAAGAGGGACATGGGGCAGAGTTACTTAGCGCCATAACAAAAATATAACACAAATATTGAATGAATTCCTGCCGCTCTGTAGTGCTGGGCGATACTGAGCATTTGGAGATCGATCTGACACCGATTCGATACCGATCAGTATCGCCGATATCAAAACCAATATCAATATTTTTCTTAAATGCGTTGGATCTGACATGAACCTCAAAATATCACCATGACTGTTTTTTTTTTGTAAGTTTCCCTTTTTAATTACTTTATAAACAGAATTAAGAAAATATTTTCAATTAAATGGAAAATAGTTTATTAAAATAAAAACTTCTTGAAATTAAATAAAAAGTGAAGATGTGAAGGCTAAACATTGTTCAAACAAAAGGAAATAAGCAAGTATGATACAAAATAAACCAAATAGAAATGGAAATAATTTGTAACTTGCTGGCCTTTAAATAGAACAAAAAAAAAAACAGTTGAAAAGTAACTTGTAAACAACAACTCTGAATTTAAATAAAGTGGAAATAGAGTGAACAATGCGTTCAGAGAGTGGTGAGGCAGCGACTCCTCTGGGTTCTTTTTACAGATACAGAAAAGTTTCTAACAAGTGTGGAAATATTGATACCTGCAGGTCAGTATCGATCCGATACCAACTTGAGATTAATCGATATTTTAGATCGATCCACCCAGCACTACCGCTCTACAGAAACTATAGAAAACAACTCGGTTTTATTTATTTATTTAGGCTATAAATCATTATTAAAAGACCGGGGAACGCTTTAATAGATCAAATGATGATCGAAGTGGGACTTAAATTGCAAAAAGCACCCAAAATTCAAACTTGAATCTTAAAAATAAATTATTTATGTTGTCCTTTGATTCTGTTTCTGTTCTCTAATTTCCAGTTAAACGTCCACATATCTGTGTGGGTTTTAACATAGAGTTTTCAACAAAAAGTTCCCCAAAGCTCCTTCTTTACATTCCAATCATCTGATTTTAATGTGCGTTGAAGAATTGTAATAATTCATCCGAGCGTGCTGACGTGGAACTGGGTCATGCAGGTGACGGCTAATGGGCTCTAAATGCTCCGTTGCATAACCAATAATAGTGCCTGAGTGTTGGCATCTGGGCTGGTAAGAACAGACTGCAAAAAGAAATCATTTTCCAAGAACACGATTAATTGTTAAATAAAGTGAGCAGTTTAGTCTTCGTTTAAGCTGGTGGTCATGACAACATCGTCACTGTTAGTTTCAGACCTATATCCGGCTCCTGCCAACTGCTCCCATCTCAAAAGCCACTTAAAATAACTCATCCAAGTGGCAGCTGAGGATTACCTTAATCATTACGGCCAAAAGAGCAGCTTCAACAATGAAGGCAGCACACAGACGTTCTCCATCACAAGTGGACCAAATACAAACGGTCCTGTTAGGTTTCATCTCACCTCAGCCGCTTTCTGAGCCAATTCTTTCTTGATTTTTGCTTTCTCCAACTTGTCCTGGGCTTCCCTCTTCTTCCTTTCTCCTTCCATTCGCTTCCTCTCCTCCTCTTGTCGTTGCTTCTCCATTTCTGCAAACTTCCCCTTTACGCTACCTGAGCAGTCGACAGAACAAACCTTCAGCCTCCTCTTCCTCCCATATGTTGTTCCTTTTTTTTTTTTTTTCCTACTCCCATCTGTCCGTCTCACCTGTGATTTTTGGGACATAAGACTTCTCCACCTTTGGGGCCTTCACCTCTTCTTCCTCATCACTGGATGCGAGCAGTTCCTTTATCTGTGCAAGATCAGAGGGACAGTGGGGTGAGGTTAAGGTTCTGCCGGGATCATCTCCTCTGCTGCTCAGGAGCCATGCTGGTCCCAGCAAGAACAAGGGCCTAATCCCCGCTGAAACCAGGGTCATGTGACCGGCAAGGGGACTCCCCATTGGCCGACCATGTTGTTGTAGCAGATAGGGGATGAGGGTAAGTGTCCAAGGCTGGCCAGTGACAGTACAGAGGAAGGCTGTTGAGTTTGATTATTGCTGATAATCCACTCGCATAACCACCTAATGATGCATTAAATAAATGTGAAAAAAAAGATTTATAGTGTTCCACACAACTCATTCCTGCTAAATATTTACATATGTTTCGCATTTTAAATGGTTAAAAAAATAAATGACTTATTAGGAGTGTAGGAAAAAATCGATTTGGCGATATATCGCAATACTTCATCTGACAATACTTACTGAAAAGGTGATATTTGATGTATTATTTATGAGGATCTTTTGTTTTCCACTTAATATCCCAACCACTATTACTGGATAAACTTCATTTAGCAATCTTAAAAAAAAAAAAAAATAAATAAAATAAAAAAACACACTCTATTTCCTCATCGGGATATATTGCGATACATATCGTATCGTGAGCCATTTATCGCAATATGTATGCTAACACCAGATTCTTGCTAACACACCTACACTAGAACTTAAGCTAAGTCAGCCATATTCATCTTTTTACTCACATTCCACTACACGTCCTGCAGATTAAGATGATAATATATTAAAAAAAAACAATTACAGGTTAAGAATGTGTGCAGAATACAAAAGTAAATGCATAAAATTAAGAATATTAGTATCAAAAGGGTACAATCCCCAAACCATTTTAGATTAAATAAATCTCAAATGTTCAGCGTTAAAACATAACCTGAAGCGTTTCTTTTAACCCAATAACACCTGAGATGTCACAGGTGATGCTTAAAAAACACACATTCTTTAACACACCACAACTTTTCAACACAATTCCAGCAGATTCTGAAGATGGCTTCAGCTCTGGTGTTAAAGGGTTAAGCACATATGAACACTGCAAAGAATAAACGATTATCTGAAACTATATTATATTATCAAGAGTATGAAATGATCGTTTAGAGGTTAATAACAGAGTTAGAGCAGCAGTGAGTAAGAATTAAAGAACAATATTGTTGAAAATGTTCCTAAAAAAGATAAATCAAAGAA
This sequence comes from Oryzias melastigma, assembly GCF_002922805.2. Lineage (NCBI taxonomy): Eukaryota > Metazoa > Chordata > Actinopteri > Beloniformes > Adrianichthyidae > Oryzias > Oryzias melastigma. The sequence goes on from NC_050515.1 coordinate 7,918,505, forward strand.
AGAACATCTGAAATTAAAAAAAACAACTGAAATTTATGGTGAATAATTGTCCATTTGGTATGTAATGACACTGATCTTTTGTTTATCACATTAAAATCTCCGAGGAAGACTCTTAAATGTTTTTGTTGGGGATCTGCAGGAAACATAACAGGACATTTATAAAATATATATATATATATATATATATCTGTAAATATATATCATCCACTGAAACAGGCACCACCTACTTTTATTGAGACATCTGTTGGCCAGTTTATAGCTTGAAAGATTTGCAATAAAGAAATAAATATAAGAAAAAAAAGAATATATATATATATATATATAACATTAACGCGTTAACGCACATGATTAATAAAAAATAATCAAAGTTTTTACACATTTATTAATGCTAATTATTCAAAGATAAAGTCCTTCGCTTTAACTCGGCGGTTCAGGCTTCCACGGCGCGTTAGAACATTTCGTCGGGTGTTCTTCTGTAAGTGACCGTGCTATAAGTGGGATAATTCAATGGGTCTTTAGTGCTCTATTCTTGACATTTATGTGGTTTAGATCACTTTTTCACTAAAAGCGAACTATTTGATCTGTGGTCCGGTCCCATACAGAACAAATACATTTTACCTGGTAAAACATTGTTATTAATCGTGATTAATCCCAACACAAAAATGTGATTAATCAGATTTTTTTGTACTTAATTGACAGCACTAATTAAAAATAAATGTTCTAAATGTAGAGTTTTGTGTGTGATTTCATATTGTGATTATAATAACTGATTGGGAAATACTAAATAACTAAAAAAAAAATCGCGATTAATCGTGATTAATTTTTTCCAGGTTTGCGATTAATTAGTTATATTTTTTTTGTTTTTTTTTTATCGATTCCCGGTCCTAACGTCTATATAAATTTGAAGACACTATTGTTCCATATCTCTCTGTTTGGACCGTTTGGAGGGCTAAATGTGGGGGTAGGGAGAAGGAGAAGGGATTCGTCCAAACTATGGTGGCGTTTGATTTTCGGGGTTAAACCCATTGACCCTTTTCAAGGAAGTCAGAGAACTCACCAGATCGAACAAATGTGGCATCAACCAGAGAGAACGGTTTACCTCCAGCTCCAATAAATTGAAATACATTCAGTCGCCATTTATCCATGTTGGAGCCAGACGATGTCAGTGAGCAGTGATTGGTCGAGTCAACGTTTCTATGGCAACCGCTCTCTCTAATCAGGAGTGACTTTGTCGGAAGTCCACACCCCTAACACTTGAAAGCAGACTACAACAATCAACCGTTTTGAAGATTGGACTTTCATTTAATGAAGGTTTTTTTATACTTTTATACTACGTTATATGAATGTTTTTTTGCACTTTTATATTATGTTACACTTTTACATATTTACCCACGCAGAGCTCCAGACCATTTGAAATCAGTCAAAGGAAGCTTCCACGACCTAATCAGTACTTTTCCACTGAAACCAGCAGGCCACACCTATTTTTATAGAGACATCTCATTGGTCAGTTTATAACTTGAAAGACTTGTAATCAATAAATAAAAATTATGGGAAAAAAACGTTTGAATAGGCAAGAACATGCTAAAAAAAGAAAAAAAAAGAAGAAAAAGGCAGCATAGCTGTTATTTCTAGATACAAGTCTATGAAGGATTGTGGCTTCCTGGAGCCAACGAATACTTCCTGTTTGGAATGGAAGGTGGTGAGGGGGTAATTTAGTCCAGTTTTTATGTAGAGTTGATGGTTAAACCTCCAAATGGTTCCTGGTGGTGTCTGCGGCTCACCACTCCCACAGAGGAAAGGTCAAAAATTCATCCGACTACTAATAGAACTTAAAATGAACTTTAACTCACTGTACATTTGTGCTTAAGATTAGTGATGTTCAAAATGAATTTTTTTTTTTTTTTTAGTCCCTGTGCACAAACTTATGTAAAACAGGCCAGTTAGTCTATTGGTTTGACCTATTTTAAAACAATTGTTTGTCTTGTTTGAGTTAGGAGCATAAATGTTGTTAGTGATAGAGGAGGAGTTCTCACTCAAGCTGTGATCTGTGTCATCTCCTTCCAGCCTCATCATGCCATGCAGATGTCAGATGTCAGGTTAGTGGGATGCTGCATCTTTGACCTCCTGCTTTCTGCGCAGCCGCTCTCGCTCCTTGATGAATTGCTCCTTCCTCTTCTGCTGCTCCTCATTGCTCCTCTTCCGACTCCGCTCCTCCCTGGCCTTCTGCATGGCCTCAAACTTGCTGGTCACATCTCCCTTTTCCTTGGTCGCCTTCGGGACGTAGCTCCTGGCCACCGGCCGTCGAGATCGGAGGAGTTTCTGCAGATCAGCGATGAGAATATTGAAACAAACACAACATTGGGGCTTCTTTTCTGTTTCAGCTTTTGTGTTCTCTCACCTCTTTCTTGAACGCCAAATCTGAAACATTCTGAGTATCGTTTGCTTCAGCCTGAAGATCGTCCTCTTTGCTTGAGAGGCCGTTTACAGTATTTGACTTATTTTTCCCGTTTTCTGTGTCGTTCTTTTCGTGCTCAACGCCGTTCACCTGTCCCTTTTCAGTGTCATCACAGGTGTCATCACCTGCGTGGCAGGGCTTTCCTCCTCCTCCTCCTTCTTCTTCTTCTTCTTCTTCTTCTTCTTCTTCTTCTTCTTCTTGCACTCCTGCCTCACTTGTGTTGCTGAGCGTCGTCTCGTCTCCCTCGTCACCGGCTTTGTCTTCACTTTCAAACGTGACGTCCTCCGTCTCCTGGGTGCTAACGGCAGAAGCTTGCATCACCTCCGTCATGTTTGTGCCACAATGGCGAGTAACAAAAACAGAAACTGTGAAAAATGTACCTGCAAAATGAAAAAACAACATAACTAATAGGTTTCAAACTTTATGAAAAGTAAACAAAGTGAATTTAAAAAAATATTAATTTCACATTATTACAAACTATTCAAAGACTCACTCAGATGAAAATAGTGTTTTTAGCATTTTGTGGTATTTTTCTGATGTTGGAGGACATTTATTAAAAAAAACTTTAGTAGTTATTTGTTAAAATTATTTATCAAAAAATATAAAGGGCCACAAGCTTCCTGCTCTGATGTAGATCCATGAACGTCTTCGTTTCCCTGGAATCTGACCTAAAACTGTATGTCTGGATATTTCCAATATTGCTCGCCAGTTTTGTTGCACCAGTATTTGAGGGTGTGAGGGGCTGTAAGCTAGAGGGAGAGGGTGTAAAGGTGTATTCACACCGAACGCGATTTACGTGGCAGAGTTTCAACGTTAAGTCAATGGTACAGACGCGTATTGAGGCGATCTGAAGCAGCGAGCATTGAATTTGCCGTGCGGTGAAAGAGGAGCACGCCATGCGAATTTATCCGCCAAATCGTGTTTGGGTTCAGTCCCACCCACAAGTCGGATGTGAATTTCTAATGAACTTTTGCCGCTCTGCAGAAATTATGTCCAAGAAAACAACCGTTTTTGTTTGTTTTTTTTGGCAAAAATGATTATATTCATGATTAAAAGACAACTGGAAACACAATCGGTTAAAGATGATTGAAGTGGGACTTTAAAGAGATAATGTAGACGACTAATACATTTTTTAAATTAATTAATTAAATAAAATGGTCAAGTAAATGAACAAAAGGCCACATTTCATAAATTTAGCTGAATCTTCGGGTATGTCTGAACTCTATACATGAACTGCCTAAAAACAACTAAATAGTGCTGGACTGTCTAAAAACAATATGGACTCCATTTAAACAGTGAGTATGACATCACCGACTTCATGAACATGAAGCATGTTACAGTGACTGTGGATCTACTGTGTTCTGATGATGAAAACGTTGATGGTTGATTACAGGACTGCCCAAATTTAGACCTCGAGGACCGGTGTCCTACATGTTTTCCAACATTGAAGGCTCTAGTTGGCCAAACACACCAGATCTAGATCAGGGATCTACAACCTTTGAAGCTGAAGGAGTCATTTGGTCCAGTTTTTAACTGACCAAAAACAAACAAGAGCCGCACAGTCACTGATTAGAAAAATACACTTTATCTATATTTTTGAAACTATTTGCTCATAAAATTTTAATTTTAAATAATTATAATAATTAAATCAATATAATTTTATTTATATAACAATGTTAACGTCTTTAGTTTTGACAGTATCACACAAGTTCTTTTCAAAATAAAATGCACCCTGAGTCAAATAAGCAAGAAAGTCAATTTTTTTCCATTTTTAGGAATTCTTTTTTACTATCAAATATAAACCTGAAAATACGACGGAGTATTAGGGCCAAAAAAAAAAAAAAAAAGTAATATTACGACTTTTTTTCTCGTAAATTTACGACTTTTAATCTCGTAAATTTACGAGAAAAAAGTCGTAACTGCTAAATTACGAGAATAAAGTCGTATATTTATGACTTTAAAAGTCATAGGCTACATTTACGAGTCGTAATATTACTTTTTTTTTTTTTTTTGGTGGCCGTAATACTCCGTCGAATGAAAACATTGGTGTAGAATAATTTTTAAAAAATCGATTTGTGCCCTTATCTTATTCTAATAATAAACCACTCTTATCATTACTTTTCTCAGTTATCTGACATATTAAAATGAAAAATATTAATGACAAAACTTATCAAAAATAAATTAACTACAGTTTTATTTACTAAAATCACTAGCACTTTTATTCAAAGCCAAAGATCCACAATAGAGGGATGAAGAAGCAGCAAGTGGCTCCGGAGCCTCAGGTTGCCGACCTCTGATCCAGGTAATCAGCAGCAGATAATGCAGGATATCTGGAGGGCGGCCCTCAAGGCCTGGATTTGGACACCCCTGGTTTATTTTAAAAAAAGTACATTCATATGGTTTTTTTTTTTTGCAAAAATATTTAAAAAGTAATGCATTTTGGTCTGTATTTCCCAATCTAGTGAGCATCAATGCGCAGAGAATTCTGGGAAATTTCACAGAGTTTGGAGATTCTACAAATGGTGAATACACTATAGTATAGTGACATAGCCAAAGAATCTGTCTGCAACCATGCAACAAGTCTTTTGATCTTCTGCTTTTCTAACCATGTTGGAAATCAAACTCTCTTTTGAGAAACGCTGGTGCTCCATGCTGAGAAAGAGTGCAACAGTAGCTGGCCTAACTCGTATTTATAGCCCCCTCATGGCTCCAGCACATGTGATGGAACTATTTTTGATAAGTGATGGGCAGATGGTCAGAGATCAGGCTGGCACCCACATGGCGCCGCCGACCGTTGACAAAAAGGAAAGAATGAGAGTGAAACAGCTGGAGGTGACTGGAAGTCAATCAGTTGTCGTTTTTTTATTAATCACAAATGCTTTTTCTGTGATGATAAATGGATGATTCCTACAGAATTAAGGTAATATTAGTTTACAGCTTTTTGATTTAATATAAGAAGTCGTCATTTCTAGTTTAGTGTTGGCAGATTTAGACGTCTGAAGAGAGGCGGAAATCAAGTAGAACAAAGATTTAAGATGATTTATGTGGTTTTTCAAAGCTTTAATGTGACTTTTATTATCCATATCTCAGTTTAAAGAAAGTAAATGATAAATAAACCTAAAAATTGCATATATGTGCCATTTTATATAACATAAAAAGCCAGTTGACAAAAAAAATTCCATTTTAATCTAAATTTTGGTTTGTTAGTCTAAATATATTTTATGATTTATGAAATTCTTATTTGAATTTACAGCCAAACTGAAAGTTCCTGTTAAAGAAAAATATTACTTTTACTATTTGAAAAAATAAATTAATACTAAAAAAGATAATTCAAGAGGTGTTTGACTTTATTGCTTTAGCACAGAGGAAGCTAAAAGTAAAAAATTAGTGTAAAATAGCTCAAATTGACAAATCAATTACAACAAAAAATCTAATTTTCATTAAAGCAATCCCATTTGTTTTTCTTTCATAACTTTTGATTTTTTTAAGTAAACAAATAAAAATATGAAACTTCCGCCTACCTGTTTACAGAGGTGTTATAATTCCCTTTCGCTTAAAGAGAAAAAGAAATCCTTTTGTTCAAAAAGACACACAGGATCCCTGACATGCGACCACTTGCAGCTGCTGCTCGAGCTGTTTCCATAAAAGTACCGTTACTTTTTCATCGGACGGACTGCTGCATTCCGCGCATGCGCAGCGCCGCAGACTCCCCCTCTGGTCTGTTATCACACCCCCTCAAATGCATTAACAACAGGCTGATGATATGAACTGAGAAATGCTGATTTATAATCCTAAACTTTTGTGTTTAGGTAACAATTTACACTATAATGTGAATTATTATGTCATATATTGAAAATAAATTGGCTGAAGTGGTTAGGAAGGAATCTAAAAGCAGAAAGAAAGTGATGTTATCTGCTTTTCAGTCTCAGGATTCCTGGCTTATCAGCCAAACTCTTTAAATCTGTCCGTTAAAACTTCAACTGTGATAAGACTCAAGAGAGACAGGCACAACCAGGCTGTCACTTTATTGTTTTTTCTGAAATATCACTGTATGTGCATGTAAATAGAAGGCACGCCGCAGACACATGACGTCCGCTCTATAACAGCTGCTGACTCACTGACCAAAACGCAGGAAGGAAAATCCCCGCTCAGGTTTCACTGTTGGGCTTTTTCAGACGAAACTGCACATTAAAGAAACTTAAAATTTGTTTGAGTGAGAAGATAATAAAACTTTGACTTATCAAAAATCCTGCATTTCCAATCAAACTTTAAATGGTTTTCCATATTGTAAGTTGTTTTAACTTCTCCTTGTTTTACAATAAGTCATATTTTAATCTTAGACACCTTACGCCACCTTTACTTTTTAACTCTTTTGAGTTTTGTCTTTTTGATTCAGGCTCTTTCTTA
>NC_050515.1:7925614-7953059 GCF_002922805.2 Oryzias melastigma
CTTGTGTACAGCACTTTGGGCCTCCTTGACTGGTGGTGGAAGGTGCTTTATAAATCAATAAATGAAATGAAATGAAATGAAATGAAACATCTTTACAAGCTTTTCTTAAAATCTGAGAATTATTTTAAGAACTTTAATATAAAAATATGGAAATTATTATAAAAAAATGAGACAAAATATTTTTTGCTCTAAACTCTTGATGATAAAAAAAACTTGATTTAAGACTCAAAAACTCTTAAATTATTCTGACATTCATTATCATGAATATCTGCCTATGAAGCGGATATTGATAATTCATGTAAAAGAAATGGTAAAATGGAGCCGGAGTAGGATTATATAAGTTCACTTCCTAACGCTCCCTTTTCAGCAATCTACAATTTGATGACTATTCATCCTAATTCAGAAATATCTTTGTAAACCTCTGCTGATTGAATTGCACATGCATTATTTTTGTTTTGGATTGCTTGAAATAAACCATTTCAAAGTAAATCTGATTATTTTAAACACAAAAATTTGATTTATGCTCCAAGAATAAGTGTTAGATTTGATGACTTTTACTAATATCTTAATTTTATTTTGTTTATTTTTCTTGAATTTGTAATTCCCATTATTTACAACAGGTTTTTGTTACTGTAATCAAAATAAACTACATTTAGATTCATTAAAACTTGATTAATTTGATTAAAACTATCAACAAATATAGAATTTTGGGCTGTGAAGCATTAAATTTGAAGTAATTCTATTTAAAAGTTTGCTTTTTTTGTTTATTTTTAATTTTTGGAATGCTTGAGTTGAACTCCTTGTTTCTAGATTTTGATTGTTTATCGTTAAAGTTCTTGTAAAAATGACTCTGCATGTACAGATAATTTTACCACTTTCTAGTGATTTTCTTCTCATTATTCGTGTTCTTTACCTATAATTTGAGGCTTCTTTTTTAGCCCATAACACCCAGCAGAGACAAACTTTCCCGTCTCTTTAACGTCTTTTATGTGCCTCAATTTTCACTGTGACGACTGCTGCAAAAACAATTCCTTCAAAATAAAGCTTTATAAATATAATCTATTTAAAGTGCAGCCTTTAATTAATTCAAGTTTATTTAATAAAGTGCCCGTTTTTAAGTAAAGTCGTCTCAAAACACAAGAACTATAATTTGTGAGTGTTGTAATCTAATTTAATCCAGATTAGGATGTGGCCTTTTTCATTTGCTCAGATGAAAGAGTTCAGTTTGAGATTTTCCCCCCTCACTGTCCTGAGCGCTGCAGAGAAAAACTGACATCAAGGGCGTCTCTTTTAATAGCCCCACAGCTGTGGTAGCCGATCACCGGAGCAAAGACAGCTTCCAAGACTTCAGCTGCTGCACCGCTTTGGAAACCTCTAAAATTATTTGTGGTGCTTCAACCCTTGCCCCCCGCTCAAACTCAGAAGACTGGCTCAGCAGGTCAAACTTGCAACGTCCTGGTGGGACGCACACCTGTCTGCACCTTTAGTGACAGCGCCAACCACAGAATGACAATCAGACTGGAGTTAATACAGTCAGAGAAGAGCTCATGAGAGATCCATTTGTTGTAGTGGTTTGGAGGAAAACAGCCCCCTCTGTTGTTTAAGCTTTTATTTTGAAATTCATGCATCTGCAAAGCCTGCATGAATGTGTTGATACAGCATTTTTCAGCATTTATCAATTCTAACGAAATTGCTAAATTAAAATAGTCTGAGATTTAAAATGTTTTTAAGTTGTGTGCCATCACAATTTTTATTTTTAAAAGTGTACGCTGAAAGACAGTGAGAATCAGCAAATAACCGTGAATTTACAATTGATCTTTGCCTTCTTACTTAAAGGAACTTCTTATGGATCTAAATCAAACCAAAAAACTTGAAGTTTAAGAACCTTTTCGCTGTACTTGAGTCACACCAGGAAATTATGTTCAGAAAAAAATCATGAATGTTAAGAAAAGAATTGTAAGAATTCTATGCCTCTACATTTGAATTACTCATAAAACATTAAATTTGAGGTAGTTGTTTGTTCACCTTTCAGCTTATCCTTTCGGGTGTTGCTACACCAAAGAAGCTCAGGTGGTTTGGGAGAGAGTTTCATACCTGATGGCCTTCCTGACACAACCCTGTGTTTTATCTGGGCTAGGGACCAGCACAGGGAGACCCAGACTTATGCCCCCTTGTGGCTAAGTTAGGCAACACCGCAAAGGTTCTTGGCCTTGAACCTTCACTGGATGGAGTTCATTGCACACCCTGGAAACTGAACTCTTATTTTCACTTTTTTTTTTTTTTTATTAATTTTCATTTTTATTTGATAAAAGAAAAAACACAAACAACCATGAGTTGCAAACTCAAACATGAAGAAAAAAAACTCAAAAGGGGACAGAAAGAAGAAAAACGCATATTGTCTGCCCCTATTAACAAATAAATCAATCAGGAAAAAAAAAAAAAAAAAAGCAACACATTCTAATGATTTAGGATACAAGAAGATAAAATTGGGGGAAAAAAAAGAACAAAAATGTAAAATTCAAAATATCAACCTAGAGTGCAGAATAAACACGATACCACAGGTATGACTAGTTTTTTTTTTTTTTTTTACACTAGATAGATTTGTAGACATTAATTATACTATTATAGTTTGTTTTCAATGAGACAGACTCATTACCTTTACTATTATATTCATTCAAAATTTAAGGAGAAAGTTTCAAAAAACAGTTTTTAGCTTTAAAACAAAAATATAACCCATTAATGTAATTCCCCTTGGAATTAATCTGGAATAATTTATTAAGTTTATTGGACCTTCGCCTGTTTTTTACAGATCTTTATTACAATGTTTTGTCTTTTTTTTGTTTTTCGATTTATATCATTTATTTTGTCTCCACATGTTTAATCTCAACATAAAATCTGTTTAGTAAAAATTGTTGGGATTTTTTCAGTAAAAACATGAAAAAAGTAGCTACTCAGAATTGACTTTTTTGTACAGGTTTAGGTTCATTGTGGAATTATTGTGTAATAAAATGAAAAATATCAAGAGTTTTACTAAAAAGATGAACATCAATCATTGCCACAAAAAAGTTTTACAGACAAATTATTAGAGCAAATTGTAAAAAAGTAAAGAAAAATGCCCTTTGGTGTGGAATATTTCTAGTTGTTTGTTTTTTAAGTTTTTAATCCAGCTATAAATTACTATAGACTATTTTTAAAGCAGAAACAGTTGGGTTTATTACGTTTTCATCTTATCTAATAAGCGGGATGTTTTCTCAAAGAATAACGATGATATAAACTACTTTAAATGGTTAAAGTTTGTTTTGAGTCTTAAACTGAGCCTGTAGGCTGCCGTAGGTTCGTCCAGAACGGTTCTGCACATGCGCACACCGCGAACAACTTCATGGATTGAGGAATTGAGACATCGCGATAGGCGGGCTGCTATGCAGTTCAGCTGCAGGGGCCTGACGCTGGAATGCGAAACTACAAGTTATTTAGTCGAAACAAACAAATAGGGAAACCCAGCGTTTTAAAAAGAGAGCAACCCCTCGATCCGTGTATGGTCTCCGGTGTGAGAGAGCCGTAACATCCCGTAAGTTTGAGTGCTCCGTCTGGGGTTTCTGTTCAGTCTTTAGCATAGTTAGAAGGCTAATCCATCAGCATTTGAGGCTGACAGCTGATCAGCCAGCAGATCCAAGCTAAGGCTAGCATTAGCACGCTAACGGGGTGACAGCAGAGCAGTTAATCTGGTTAAAAGTGTTTCTTTTTGTGTCTATTTCGTCAGCGGATTGCGCTGCTGGATTACACGCAGGTAGCAGCGGGTAGTCTGGCTCGAGGATCAATCCCGTTTCCGGTTTGAGCCTCACACACCGCGCACAGGTGCGGTTGTTTGGTTGAGTGATGCACTTTAAGCTAACTAGCTGGCTAGGTGGCGATGGTATGTCGTCGTTGCTTGGTTTATTACTATGGTTAAGCAAATATCAACAAATCCTGAAGGTAGTCTGCTAACTCGCTCTCATGTAGGATAGTGATCAGTTTCCATTGATGTCTTGTGGTCATTTTATTGTAACTTTCCACGTGATTGGATACATAAACTGTCAAAAGTGATTGTTTTTATTGCTGGAACAGACGATTGATTTCACTCAGGGTGTGTTGTGGGGGTGGTAGCAGCAGCCTCTCTATCTCTGCAGGTTTACAACCAGAAACCATCTGACAAATCCATTCCATCTTCCTGTTTTTCTGTCCCAAGGGAATGAGAGGAGACGGGTTATTTGGACGCATGCAGCTTTGGGCTCGTTGACCCTCCGTGTTGGCTCAGGATGGCGCAGGGAGGATCTCAGCTCGACTATCACATCTTGCAGGACCTCAAGCAGCGTTTCCCGGAGATTCCAGAGGGAGTCGTGTCTCAGTGCCTTCTGCAGGTAAACAACAAGCTCGATTTGTTCAGGAGCCATTCATTTTCACTGTAGGGATGCCACGATTAATCGACTAATCAATTGACTTAAAATAGTTGACGACGAATTTAAATATTTACATTATATGGAATTTGAGTATAGTAAAGTTGAAATTTATAGTGGTATTCTGCTAGCTTTTTGGACTATTTTGGCTTTTATTAAGGTTTTTAGAAGGAATTTTGGAGTTTAGCTAATATTTCAGCTATATGCTGCTAGCTGTTTTGGCTATTTTAGGAATTTTGTGTTTGTGTGTTTGTTTTAGGCTGTTTTGGAGTTAAGATAATATTTCAGCTACATGCTAGCTGTTTTGCTAATTTAGGATTTTTTTGTGTCATAGGTTGTTATAGTGTTTAGTTAATATTTCAGCTACATGCTAGCAGTTTTGGCTAATTTAGGATTTTGGGTGTTTTAGGCTGTTTTGGAGTTAAGCTAATATTTCATCTACATGCTAGCTATTTTGACTAATTTAAGATTTCGTTCAGTTTTTTAAACCATTTCAAATATTAGCTAATATTTCTGCTGCATGCCAGCCGTTTTGGCTAACTTAGGCTTTTTTTTTACGCTTATTTGGCTTTTAGTTAATATTTTAAGTGGCTATCAGCTTCAGCGTTTTCAGCTCTCAACTTCAGCATTTTAGCTATCAATTTCAGTATCTTCAGCTATCAGTACTAGCATCTTCAGCGGCCAAATAAGCTTAACATTCACACTAGCATTATCGCAGGTAATGCTATATATCTAGTTTTTAGTTAGTTTAAAGCTAATGGTGGTTAAGATGGTTAAGAACAAATCGTTTGTGGCAGCACTATTTCACAATGATTCAATTTGTGGTTGATGATACGATTCTTCGTCGATTTTGATTCATTTTGAACGATCTGATTCACTGACCTAAAATCAGTCCAGGACATCTTTAGCCTAAAAATCCAACTCAAACATAAATACTGAACAGTGTAGGCAACATTTATATATGTATATAACAGATTGATTCAACTCATAGGTCAGTTTGAATCGATTGCCTGCAAGGAGATCAATCTTTTTGGATCATAGAAATAAAAATCAATTAATCAATTATCGGTAAGACCCCTAGTTTTAGGGCTCAAACATGAACAAATATAATACATTTTTTCTTTAAAACGACTTCTTCTCTTCATCTGTGTTGTAAGCACATGTGTCAAAGTCAAAAATGTAGTTTTAGAGCGTTCAATAAATGTTTGTCCTGTTTGACCAGAGACCTAAGGTGTGTTTTGGATTTTGAGCCCCTGTGTGATTGAGTTTGACTCCCCTGAATTAAAAGTTTTAGCTTTGTCCAGTAAAAACCACAAATTATTTGAGAATATTTTATCATTACCAACTAAAATTGGTTTTAGAATAAAAAAATGGCAAAGAAATTGATGCTTAATTGAACTGTTTTGTAAATAAAATTCCATTTTATAGTTTTTAATCTAATTTAAAACATTTTAGGAGATCAGTTGTGTTTAGGCTAAATACATTTTCCATATTTCTTAAGATTATGACTTTTATTTTTATATTTTCTGATAAACTACAGGACAGTGGTCTGCAACCTGTAATGCTAAACGCCCCATTTAGGCTGCTTTCTTACTAACTAAAAACCAGAAAGAGCTTCAAAGTCCCACTTAACTGTTTAAAAATATACATTTTTTTTCATCCTTTTAAAAAATATATTTTTAAATGTTTACAATACTTTGTACAATCTACTAATTTCAAAATGGTTATGTTTTTCTATTTACTAGTTTACAGTTTACATTTTTTTGTTACTATTGACAGCTGCGCATATGAAATCCTTTCAAAAATTAACCAAACCTATAAAGTCATGCATTTTTTTAAAATTGTTTGCATTTTTCTTTAACCCTTTAACTGTCTTCTTAACTAAATGACAGGACAGATTTAGAAAACCTGTTTTTAAAAATATTCTAATATTAAAAAAAAATTCTGGTTGCGCACTGACTGATACGCACCAGATAATTATTTGATTTTTTTTTTACTTCATCTTTTTCAGTTACTATCCGATATGCACCATTTTGTAACTAGTATTTTTTTAACTTACATTTTTTTTTCTTAATTGAAGTTAAAAAAAAATTCTGGATAGTAACTGATGAGCACCAGATTATTGCTGAAATCTTTTTTTTTTTTTTGCTTCAACCTTTAGAAAAACATTTTTTTTTATGTTACTATCTGGTGTGCATCAATTTTTAACCAGTACGTTTTTTTTTTTTTTTTTTTACTAACTTTTTTTTACTGTGTATTTTTTTATTTATTTATTTTTTTGCTTCAAGGCAATAAGAAGTCGTAAAAAATATGCACTGGTATATATTTTTTTCTTTTTGGGGAAGTTAAAGCCAAACAATGGAAGGATAAGGCTCTGTTGCTCCAGAGCTTCAGGTTACAAACAACTGACAAACGTAGCAGAAAAAATGACCAAAAGCAAAGAAATAATATGAACTTAATCTATTTTCATTATCATACATTATTATCATACATACTTATTTTGACTTTTATATTTTATTTTAAAAAGGAAAACCCTCTCTTGGGATTTTTTTCCCTTAACTTAAATGTTGAATAAGCATCAATTAATATCATTTTGCTGTTTAATTGCCGGTCTTGTTTATTACAGTTATGATGGTTTGAAAGAAGATAATCTCGTCAGGCTGAGAAGTCCTTAAAACGATCACTGAGCTGCTCTCTTTCTTGCAGAACAACAATAACCTAGATCTCTGCTGCCACCTGCTGGCCCAAGAGAGCAACAGATACCTGTATGGAGAGTTCCATCACAGTCCGGAAGAGGCGCGGCAGGGCCGCAACCACATGCTTCACATCAACCTGCCCTACCCGGGCTCGGAGGCCAGCAAATCCAACGGAACGGGAGTGGGTCGCTCACTCGTGCACAGTACCAGCGACAGTCACATAGAGCCGCAGCGGCCCAGCTACCCCGAACCCATGTCAGCTCCCGCCACCATGGCCCCCTCTCCTGGATACAATCCTTTTTTTATGAATGATCAAAGCCGTTCGGCAAGCACGCCCACCCCTCCGCCCACCATGCAAGGCATGTCGCCCACGTATTCGCGTTACACCATGAACCCTGTAACCGTCGATCTTCCGCAAAGTATTCCCACCGTCCCGCAGGCTCTCCAGATCCCTCCTGGACACTACGTGAACAACAGCAACGCCACCCTCTACATGCGACCCTCGCCCTCTCAGAGCCCACAGCCGGCGCCGTGGCCGTCCTCGGGGACGCCCGTCTATCAGCATCAACAGTCGCCCTACAATACTCCGAAGTACGGCTCTCCTTACAGTTCCCCGCAGCACCAGGTGCAGGCCCAACCTGCGCACCAGCAATACGTCTTCCTCCCCATCAGCTCCCAGACCCCTCACAGCATGGGCTACCACCACCAGCAGCCCCCCCTGCAGCAGCCTACAGTCTACAGGCCCTACCACACCAAAACCCCCCTCGCAAAACAGTTTGACATGGAAGGTCAGCGACCCCGCAGTAACTCCCCCGTGCACACCCCGCATCCCCAGGGAACCCTCTACATGGCCACCAGTACGTCACCCAGCTCCCCTTCCAGAAGCATCAACTTCAGCGGGTCGCCGGGGCCGACGCCCTACCACCCCGGGATGTACCTGCAGCCTCAGGGCCCCGCCAGGCCTCGGCCCGCGTCCTCCCCGCAGCCGGCGCAGTCGGCCTACACCTTCAAGAAGAATATTTCCCCCGGAGGTCAGGCTCAGAGGCCCCCCAGCTCGCCTCCCGTCGCAGAAGCAGAATCTCTTTTAAACATAGTCGACCAAGGGGAGCACAACGCCGCTCCTCCCCCCATCCTGCCCATCTCTGCTCTGCTGGGGAACGACACCAACCAGTTTCACCAAATGCCCCGACGCTCCAGCTCGGGCTCTGACGACTACGCCTACACACAAGGTCGGTGTCTA
Source organism: Oryzias melastigma (assembly GCF_002922805.2). NCBI lineage: Eukaryota > Metazoa > Chordata > Actinopteri > Beloniformes > Adrianichthyidae > Oryzias > Oryzias melastigma. The sequence goes on from NC_050515.1 coordinate 7,933,984, forward strand.
GCTCAGCGTTTAGATATTTAAAATAAGAAATCAACACATGTTTGGGTTGTTAGAAGACATTTCAGGCATATTTGAACTCAGAAGTGGATCATGATGTCTATTTATGATCGCTTTTTGTCACATTTGTTTATGGAACCTTTTTAAATCTCTTTTTTTTATTTCTTTAGTTGATGTATATTTTTAGGTTTTGAGAAACGGATAAAATCCATAATTTATTTGTAATGTGTTTTCTTCAAAACAGGGGTGTCAAACATATGGGTCGAATACGGCCCACCAGAAGCTTTAATCCGGCCCAGTCATGAAGGGAAAAAAATCTAAGGATGTTTGGGGCGAAAAAAACAAGTTTCTAGCCCAGGGTTCTCAGCAATTTACCCTGGAGCCTCTGAAGGCAGAGTGTGGCCGAGGCTGGGCCGTATGGGGTTTCATTTGTGCCAAAAATATGTTGCTTAGTAGATATTGAACTTTCATATTAAGACGGGGGCCGCAAAATATTGACTTGGGGGCCGCAAATGGTTTGAGACCCGTGTTTTAGCGCATTCCTTTATAGTTCTTTAAAGGGGCCATACCATGATTTTCTTCAGCCTTTCAGAGTGAACTTTATCCATATATATGATCATATATTACCCTCGGAACACTAAAAAAAAAAATATTATGAAATATGAGTTTTGTGGATTGTTTTAATACCCGGCAGTAAAATGACTCGATTTCTGAGGCTCCGCCTTTCGCTCCTTGACGATCCCGCCCATTTCACAACGTCATCCTTGACCCTGGACAGAGACTCGTAGAGCTCGTGACCCGACTTAAAACCTTGTGTAGCAATGGAGTAAGCCTGCCCAAACTTCCCATCATCCCTAGCTTACAGCCCCTCACTACATCAGGCTAACATTAGCAGTGCAACAAAAATGTCGAACTTTAATAACAGAAGTTCAGGAATTCTGGTATGTGCGCGTTTGCGTTGACTTCTCATTGTAAGTGTCCGCTTTATTGTGCGCCGACAGATTACAACACTTTGATGATCACCGTATGCTCCGCAGAGAAAGTGGGTGTGTGTTTGTTGTAGTCTGGGGGCGGAGCTTACTGCACAAATTCTTCCTGGAGGGGGCGGTTCACATCATGCTGACGTCAGCATGATCGGACCCGCTCGTTTTCGTGGGTATGGGATAGTGCTGCCACAAACGATTATTTTAGTAGTCGACTAATCACCGATTATTCTTTCAGATTAGTGGACTAATCTGGCCATGCGCAAACTGGATGTAAAGCATAAATCTTAACCATCATTAGCTTTAAACTAACTAAAAACTAGATATCTAGCATAATGCTAGTGGGAATGCTGTTAGCTGAATTTGGCCACTGAAGATGCTTAAATTGATAGCTAATAACCCTGAAGCTGAAAACTAGCTAAAATATTAGTTAAATGTCAAATTAGCCTAAAACAAAAAAAGCCTAAATTAGCCAAAATAGCTAGCATGGAGTTGAAATATTATCTAAACTCCAAATTAACCACAAACTAGCATGTAGCTGAAATATTGGCTAAACTCCAAAATAGCCTAAAAAACAAAAAAAGACTTAAATTAGCCAAAATAAATAGCATGCAACTGAAATAGTAGCTCCAAATTAGCCTAAAAAACCTTAACAAATGCTAAAATAGTTAAAAATGCTAGCAGAATGCCATTATAACTTTTCATCTTACTAAACTCTGACTCCATATAATATAAAGTAACGACTAATCGACTACTAAATTAGTCATCGACTATTTTAATTAATAATCATGGCAGCCCTAGTATGGGAGGGGCTGCTGCAGACTGCGCAGGTTTTTAGAGGATTACTCTTAAATACATGAACGGATCAAAATGGCGCTTTGGGGTTCTTATAGTGAGGAATGGAGAGTATAATGCACTTAAAACCTCAAAAACTAGAATTTTCATTGAATGGCCCCTTTATAGAAGTTACTGCAATGTGCAATTTCACCACTAGGGGCAGCAAAGGAAGCGCAAGACCAGCACAACAAGAGATCAAGAAATAAACACGATAATCAAAGTCATAAGTGATTTAGGCTACTAGGTTGTTTGCGGGATCTTTTCCAGCTGATTTAAAAAAAAAAAACAAAAACACAAAGCTACATAAGTTGACCATTGGTTATTTTGCTATTATGTTACTGGTCCGGGCCACTCGAGATCAGACGGGTTGAACGTGGCCCCTGATCCAAAATGAGTTTGACACCCCTGCTTTAGAAGATGTTGTAAATATTCATTCTAATCTGCTGTTCTGCAGTGGTCGTCCGTAACGAGCGTATTAGCCGAGAGGTGCGAGAATACGCCGTTACTCTTTCATTGGTAATCATTTCTGGTGCCTCTCGCTCCCGCAGCTCTTCTGCTTCACCAGCGTGCGCGGATGGAGCGCCTAATGAAGCAGCTGAAGCTGGAGAAGCAGAAACTCGAGCAGCTCAAGGCCGACGTCAATAACATGGAGTACGATGCCCTTCAGAGACGCTTTCGAAGAGTCAACTCCACCAGTCTCATACCCAGGGTAAGGACGGTGCTAGCGGGTTTTCAAAGTAGAAGAATGTGTTTAAAATGCAGCCACACGCTCTAGAAAGTGAAATGAAAACATTAAAACATGGAGAGTATTTATTGAGTCCAAACTGAAGCGTGTGTATCGACTGCAGCCTGAAGAAATGACCAGACTCCGGAGTCTCAACAGACAGCTGCAGATTGATATCGACTGTACACTGAAGGAGACAGATCTGCTGCAGTCCAGAGGTACGCACACTCCATTACCTGCGTGAACCTTTGAAGCATGTTTCAGCTTTATTTGAAAACATCGATTCCTGAGATTCCAAGCCCAGAAGCAAAGAGACTTGGACCCGAAAATAATAAATGAGGACCCACCAGGATGCATACCAATGCAACCTTTTAGAATGTGGTGCAGCAGGACTGGAGCCGAGGCCAGCCTGACATTCTCTCCTGTATATGCATGGAGCTGTGCCGTAATGTGATCATGGTGACTGCATAATTGATAAAGTCAGACTTTAGTTCATCGGTTTACCAGAAATGAGGCCTTTGTGGCTTCATGTAATTATGATCTTGAGAAATGATGCTTATTTGATGTAATTAAATGCTTGTTACAGCATCTCTGAATTTTAACAGTTTATTCCCATCCTAATAATGATCCATATATTCTATTTTTTTTTTTTAGCAAATATATATATGTTTTTGCTTTGTTTCTGTTGTTTTTTAAGTGCCTTACAAACAGTTTTATGAGAGACTTAAGAGTTTTATTGATCAACGTTTCCTTATAACTCCTTTTCTCTTAATCTGTGATATTGGACTTTTAAAAAATCAAACTTCATGTGTCAACAGGGAAGTTTGACCCCAAAGCAATGAACAGCTTCTATGACAACATCCAACCTGGTCCAGTCGTGCCGCCCAAACCGGGGAGGAAAGGTGAGAAAATGTGGCAAAACTCCACCCAACTGTGTCATCTGACGAAGTAACGGTATACTTGAACGCAACTTTATTGATGTTATTAACACAACCAAACACTAGATTCATTTTTTTAATCTGTTGACCTCTATAAGTGGAGCTTTAAAACTGCTGTCTGTTGGTCCACATTTTTACAATTTAAACGTTAAATTCCTGAAATCATGGTTTAAAACCATCTGTGTGCTGCCCCCTACAGGTTCAAACCAGGGACTACAGTTGAATTTTGTGATTGGTCAACTGGTGTAGTCTGTCATCTCAGTATTTTTTTCACGCTCTCCAGTATAACAGTATTCAGTAACAGTCGGCTGTATGTTAGCTTTAACATGGCTCATAGCACTTAACTAAACTTTACTGCTCAAGTGCTCGAAGGTGTAGTTGAGAAACCATTTTTCTTTCAAAATAAAAGATTTTTCAAATTAAGGGATTATTGAGACTCATCCTGAATGTTGAGGACTCCTGGTTTAAAGAACAACTCTGATGGAAGTGGTGTTTCTAGCATGTTCTTTTGACATTTATCTAATAATGGAGGACGTGTATGAGGAAATTAAGATTAAAATAGTGTTTCTTTATTCAAATGGGCGGGTTTGTCCATTGCCAGGAGCTCCGCCCACAACTCAGAGGTGAATTTCAAACGATTTTGCAGAAACAATGTCCTTGAAAACACGTTTTTTTTTTTGTTAAAAACAGGATCATTGTAATCAAAAGACAGGTGGAAGTAAATCAAACCTGATTTTAATGTTTGTATTTTTTACCTTAAAGATTTTAAATATTTTTAGTCTTTTACCATGAAAACACCGTGACATAAAAAGCCGTGACATTTATCAGTAGCTCCAGAATATTTGATCGGCTGTTGTCCTTTCCTTTGCTCAGGCCTTCCCTCCGTTTTACATTTTCACGTTAATGCCCGTTTCATGATTCCTCAGAGGGCGAGCAGGGCTCCAAGCCAGTGTTGGCGCCCCAGAGAGATGAGGACTTTGAAGGCGCCCAGTGGAACTGTGAAAGCTGCACCTTCCTCAACCATCCTGCACTCAACCGCTGTGAACAGTGTGAGATGCCGCGCTGTACCTGAAGTTCAAACTGCACTGTACCACCCGGCCCGCCCCCCTCCCCTCCTCCTCCTCCTCCTCAAAATCCTCAGACGACGCGAGCCCCAGCCGTCTGGAGTCTGTCCCGAGGTGTCCCACTGTCGATCAATGCATAAGCCCCTCCCACTCGCCGAGGATGAGCCGGTGGGTTTCCCGCTTCATTCCTGACATTTGTGCACTATGATCACTGTTATGTTTGTGGTGGACGATGGCGCTCCCGAGGCGACGCTCCTCGCCATCCAGAGGGTCAGACGAGGAGAAGGGACTGCGGTTTACCATTCCAAAACAATTCCATGCAGGAGTGAGTGACTGCCCTGTTTACACTGTGCCCATTCCTGAACTCTGAAAGGAGGCACCGCCCACTTTAATCCAGGACCTGCGCCCTCTGACGGCGAGATGTTGAAGCATCCACAAACGAGTTGTGACTAATGTTCAATGTAGACTGTACACTGTATCTGGCTCTGTATGAGAGCTGATTTCACTGAAGAACACTACACACTTGCATATGAGTATATTCCTGGTACTTTTATGCATACTATACCACCACGTATTATGTGTTCAGAACATGTTAATTTCCTGTGCAAATGCCTCAACTTGCTGTACTTAATAAAGGAGCTGATTATATGTGACCTGATCACTACAGACGCCAGGTTTTCTTAACTGATTCCTACGGTGGCTCTGAAGGGCAAACATTGACAGTATAAAAGAACTGAACTGAGCAGTCCTTCCCCCATTATGTTCCAAACAGGAAGTACCTACTGGCTCCAAGAAGCCAAAACCACATAGATGTCTATATAGAAATGAACAGCTATTAAATTTGTTTAACATGTTCTTGCTAATCATAATTTTTTAAATATTTTTATTTATAAATTGACTGAATAAAAGCATGTGGTGGCCTCTGACAGCTTTCAGTGGACTTCGAACAAGCTTACTCCAGATTGGCGACAGTAGTTGCTCTAGAAACACGACTGTCGTCTCGATGGGCAACATCTCACTTGTTTTGTCCAGTTCTTTATATACAGTCAAAGATTCAGACCGACTTGAACCAATCACAGTCATCTGGTTCAAACATGGTGACGCCCGTATCCTAGAAAAATGGCGATCGAATTTACTTAATTTCAAGCTGGAAACAAGACATTTTCTATCAGTGATGTCACACGTGCTCAGTCCAGTTCTATTTTACAGTCAATGAGTGCAAATCCTATCAAATATCTTGATACAAAAACATATTAAACATCACAACGACATTTAAAAAAGCAAAACAAATACAATTTTAGAATTAAAATACAAACAAAAAAAGAAAGTGACGATTCACACGTAATTTTTGAAAAACGTGACCAGTGATGAACTTTTTTATTGGCTCCACGAATCCCCAGGAAGAATGAAGTTTAGGATTAATACATCAAATGGTTCGTTAATGGGGCTATTTCTGCAGCTCAACGCTCCTCTAGGGGATGGATCAAATGTGGAGAACACATTCCACGCCCCTAAGAGCACGGCATCTGACTTATACTTTAAATATATAGACGGCCAACAACAAAATTCAGCCTTGTACGCACCTAAAATATGTTCGAGGAATGCAGCAGCGAGCATCTCGGCTGCACGTATTACACATGGCCAACATGAATTTACATCAGTTTTTGTACTGATCCAATGTAAATACGTGCAAATTACAAAAACCAAAAAAATAATTATTTCCAGAAATCAAAATAAAATGTTAACAAATGAAACAAAATAAGAAAGCGGAACACTTGTAGGTATTATAGGATATCCTATTCACCTTTTTTGCCAAATAACTTTCGAATATCTTTCAACTGACAATTTTTTTTTAAAGCTTCTAGTCCATAGACTGTAGAAAATAATGGACATAACTCATCCCCACTTATGTCTTACATAGGAAATACCTGCTGGTTCCAAGAAAGTCCAAATCCCATAGACTTCTGTTGAAAAATAGGTAGTTAAAAAAACATTCTTTTTAACATATTCTTTCTAACCCTATTTTTTTATATATTTATTTCTTTATCGCAAGTTATTTAAGTTATTAACTGACCAATCAGATGCATCAGTTTAAGCCCCGACTCGAACATTTAAGTGACAGATTCTCCCAATGTGCTTTCAATGGAAAGGGCGTGGACTTCCTAACAGCTTATTCATGATTGGTGACAGTAGTTCCTATAAAAATGTGACTCAGACCGACTCGGACCAATCACTGTCGTCTGGTTCCAAAATGGCGGCTCACATACCAGGAAGCCACGGTGATGGATTTGGTTTGAATTCACAAGAGGCAGAGTTAAGGCACTTTCTATGGGTGACATCAACCCCTGACTCTGTCCATTGTTTTCTACTGTCTATGGTGATGTCACACCTGCTCAGTCCAGTTTTATTATACAGTTAATTAGTGCAAATAAATATCTCGACGCAAAAACATCTAAAATACCATGACAATATCTTCCAATGAATGACATTTCTTAAAGTTTCTGGTCACACTGCAATAACTACTGTTATTTTATTTTGGTTCATTTTTTAATTTGATTTCTAGAAATTTCCAAATTATTTTTTTATATTTTGATTTCTGGAAGTTTGTTTGATTTCACACATTTTATTTTTTGTTGTGGTCTTTAATGTGTTTTTGTGAATATTGATTTGTTGATGTGATTTGTAGATTCCTGACAAAAAAGTCACACAAAACCTTTTTTTATCATAATCTTTTATTATTATTTAACCCAATAACACCATCACTCACTAGCTCCCTTCAAGCAATGGTCACATTGAATAAATGTATAAATATTATAAAGGATTTGACGCCAGAGCCTGTGATGGCGGGGTTTTCCACATCCGTGTGATGTGAAACTTTAGTGAATGTTGCTTTTCTCAGCTCTAAATGCTCCCTATTCTATCAACATTTCCTACCAAGCAGGAAGATCAGGAGGCATCACATGGAGCGCATGCCGGGAGCAGTGATCATGGATGCATGTGCGCACAGTAGGCCTGATCATTTGCCAGCTCTTTCTCTTCCCGCTCTCCTCGGAATGAATACATTATTATTATTCACATACGTGAAGCAGCATCATTCACACATTTCATGAGGTTATTGTATGACGAGTGTTCCTCCTTTCAGTTATATTTTGAAAGAGATGGTGGAATGTTCTCTTGACTTTTGCTCTGGTTTTAGCCTCAAATAGGAAAAACGTTTAGCACCCTGGCGTCCTGCGAGTGGGCGGGTCCAGATCTGAGGGGGAAATGTGCGTTGTTGCCTGCTCTTCCTTGTGTTGTCCCGATCAGGATATCGCTTCAATGGAGCGTGTTCCTCTCTGCATTGCTCTTCGATTACATCAGTCTTTTCTCCGCTCATTGGTCCACCAGTTGGTGTGGGTATGAGGTCACAGCCTCCATCTGTTCCCTCATCATTTACTGCCCAAATCTAAGACCTGCGGGAGATATATTTAAAGGAGACGCAGAATTTTGAATTTCGTTTAAAAAAAAATTCTCCTTTTTCAGGGTTGGGCTTCATAGAGAGCCTGCTCTTTGTTTTTTGCTTCTCTAATAGATACTGAAAAAGAGTTTCTTCTTTTTCTTCTTAGTAATAGTCTTCGTAGTTCTTGGGGTTGAGGCAGTAGAGGACGGCCCCTCCGAAGGAGAAGATGGTGGATCCCCAGGCCAAACCGTAGCCCCAGTTAAACTCGTGGTAAACCCTCAGACTGACCGTTTCTATGAACTTGATGGGGAACAGGACCAGGCTGCACACCTGCAGCACCACTGCAAAGGAGATCACATTCAAGTCCACATTAATGAAGCAAGAATCATACCCAGTGCTGTAAAAATATACAAAATCACAAATAAAATCAAGAGTTAAACACAAGAAAAATAATTCAGAAATTTAAAAAATTCAAAAGCAAGACACATTGCTGAATAAAATAAAGTTTTCAGCCTAGATTTAAACATTTTCAGACGTGTAGCCTGTCTCATACTTTCCAAATCTTTGACAAAAACACAGAAAAGCTGCCTCGCCATGTTTAGTTGTGACATTAATACATTAAAAGACCACAGAGAGATAGATAAAACAAACACTAATATTAAACAGGCACAAAGCTACGGAGGACCAGGAGAGACAAAATGAAATACATGTAAATGTCATAAAATTATTAAATAAATGTCTCAATAATTATTTAAAATTGGCATTAAATAAATAAAATTGGATATAATTTAACACATGTTTAAATATATGTGGCATTAAAAATATGAAAGCGTATTTAAATATTTCATGATATATTTAATTATTTTATGGTCCAGTATGGGCTGGAAGGGAAAATTTGAAGTAAATATATTTAATATGAAATTATAAAATAAATGTGTCATTAATTATTTAAAAATGGCATTAAATACATTTAACTGTCATTTAATGTGTAAATATTTCATTAAAATTTTATTTTAAATGACTTGAGAAACATTTATTTATCTAATGAAAGATTTCATGGTCATTACGTTATCTGTCAAATTATAGCTTCAAACTCAGTGGGCGGGGCAAACTCACATTGCGTGGTGGGCGTGTCTAACTCGGATTCTTGAGAGAGAGTGAAAGCAGGATTTCTATTTCATTAAACTCAGGAGTTTCTTAAAGTTTTTTAAGGTTTTGTCTGGAACACACATATACACGCTGTAAACAGTGTTTTGGTTAATTATATTTTTTTGTGAGGTTTGTTTGGTCGAACTTCCTTCTCGCTCATGTTCGTAGTAAGTCTGTGGCGCCACCTGCTTGCTCACGGAGGTTCGGCACTTGTCCGAGCCTCTGTGAGCAAGTTGTTTTGTGTGACTCGTCTTAAATAATTAATTATCATTTTAATAGTTTATTTACGTAAATAGTTATTTCAATTTGTCTCTTCTGGTCCTCCATACATTTGCACTGTAACACTAATATAAAGTGTTAAAGATCCACTCCAAATAAAATGATATTTTTATGAATTCTTGTTTTTACTTTTTTCTAATGATGGAGAACATTTATGTAAAGAAAATTAAGATTAAAATCGAATTTCTGGGTATTCATTTGATGAAATTGTTGTAAATCAGGAGCAAACAAAAAAAATGCAGCTTGAAAAAGATTTGTTATGTAGAAATTATGACGTGAAGCTTCGACAGTATGGAGCTAAATTGAGGCTAATATTATTTGAAGCCTAAATAAAACAAATTGAAAAAAAATATTGGTGTTTGGCCAAGAAAAAAAAATCTAAAATGTCTAAAACTTTTTGCTTTTCTAAAATAATTAATTATTTTCAGCTTTAAATATTAAATTTTTTAGGTTTATAAACTCTAAATTTCTATTTCAAATTTTTTCACTTTCAACTCTTTTTTTCTTTTCGTTTTGAATCTAAAAATTTCAGTTCAAAAACTTTTCGCTCCGTTGTGACGCGTTGGGGCGGGGCTAACATGAAGGACCAATCAAAATTGATGAGGGTGGTAACTTCAATCCCGGTTCATTCACTGAATCTGAGAGCTGTGATAAATATGGTCAGAAAATGGCTGCATTGTCTGTACTATCATAGTCTGAAGTTGTCCCAAAATAGGTGTAAAAAAATCAGAGTTTTTTCGAATACAAACTGCACGTCTAAAATGCTGTTTTAGTCCGTTCAAAGCGCCATCTTATTGTGTTAAATACAGGCGAACACGTCTTGAAGATTGCAATAAAATGGCTTAAACACCTCTTGGAGCTCCAAGGGAGACTGAAGTTACCACCCTCATCGATTTTGATTGGTCCTTCGTGTTAGCCCCGCCCCAACGTGACACAATGGGGCCAAAAGTTTTGAAACTGAAATTTTCAGGCCAAACACCAATATTTTTTTCAATTTGTTCTATTTGGTTTTCAAATAGTATTGGTTCCAATTAGCTCCAAAATTGTTATCTTACAGCCTTTTATGCCTCCAACCTATCAGGAGAGAGTCTAAACAGAGGCATGATGGGACGTTGAGGCAAATATTTGATGATATCATTCTCCACAAACTTTATACTAGAATACGACAATTATTCACATTTTTCTTGCTTTTATGAAGCTTCCCTACATACCAGCAGAGAAGAGCATGACAGCGATCGTCTTGTAGCAGCGACTCCTGGATCCGAAGCACAGGGAGATCAGGGCCACGAGGAAGGAGAACAGGGTGAGGGCCGCTCCCCCCAGCAGCAAGGCCAGGGTGGCAATCTGCCAGTCTGAGGAAAACATGGGGACAGAGAGGAGGGAGGCGGGGAGGGAGGAAAGCCATGAAATTACTGTGACATGGGTTTCTGTAAAAGAAAAAAAAGAAGAGGACAGTTCAGTGAGCCGTGACAGCTCTGCAGAGAGGGAGTGAGGACAGAGGAGAAGAGGACAGGCCGCAGTGGTCAGTTTTTTTTTTTTTATAAACTTTAAGCCCAAACTATTTGTGGTTTAGAAGCTAGGAGAGCTGCACACTCTGAGAATCTGGAGAGGTCTCATGATTTTTTGATGCGAGTAACTGGGAATCAATGACCGGTGGCAAATGAGAAATGTGAACAACGCTCTGGATCCCGGCGCAGGACCTTTCGGCTGACGGGAAACCAGCACATGCTTGCTTCGCAGAGATTTCAAGCACTTCAGTAATGGATTCCAGCGCAGCAGAAAAGGGATTCTTTGAGCCGACCCAGATAATGAGCATCCCTCCATCTCCGGCTGATGCTAGCTCAGCAGCATTCTCAGCGTTTTAATACAGATTCACTCAAAAAAAACACACTCAGCTGGAAATCAGAGCCTTTCTGTCAAAGATTTGGATTGTTTAGAGACGAGGGGCCTCTTTCTTAATTGTGTTTGAATAAACAGGCAGAGGATATTATGGTAAAGTGTTTGATTACACCGGAAGAAATACTTTAAAAAGCTGATAATGAAAGGGAAGAATAACAAATATCAGCGTTTGAACATGGAATGTGCTGTTTACTTGGACTAAATGTACCGGGAAAAAATGTCAGATTTAACTCAAAAAGAGGCAAAAAAATAGTGGGAGGAGCATTTGTCAGCAAGAAGAAAGTAAGCTGGTTAAAGTCCACCCATGACTATATCTTTTGTTTAAAAAAATGTTCCCAATAGTGTTTTTAACCAAAATCCCACAACTTCCATGTCTTAAAAAGTCAAAAATCTCCACTGAGGGGGCGTGGCTTTTGGAGCAGAGCTGAGCAGCCCCGCCCCTGATCCCGCCCAGTCTGATTATGATAGCTCGGTAGGTGCTCACACGCCCCTCTCAGTCTATATAAACACGCGTCGAAGTCCGAAATTCTGCTCTACAAGTGTTAGCAAAGACTTTTCATGGAAAGTGGCTGCTTTAATGCGCTAATGCAGCCGCTAGCGTAAATTTTCGCAGTTCTCTTTCATAAGGAAAATGCCACAAATACATGTTAAAAACTTAAATAGAGGCAGACTTTAAAGTTGGCTGGATACTATTGATATTGCTTGACGTTTTTATGGAGCAGCTGGGAAAATTTACTCTAGAGAGACACAGAGCTAGCATAATCAAAAGGGGGAGGATCAGGGGCGGGGCTACTCAGCTCCAAAAGCCACGCCCCTCAGAGGAGATTTTGGAAACTTCAGATTAACATGAAAAATGGCTTTTCAAGACATTTAGGTTGTGGGATTTTAGTTAAAAATTTCATAATCATAATTAAAACACTACTGGGAAAATTTTTTTGAATAAAAGAAATTTTAACATACTATAACTTTTAAACCGTTGACACGATCAACGTGATTCCAGTAGATTTTGAAGGAGAAAAGCGGCTCGAGCCGCTTTTCTCCTTCAAAATCTACTGGAATCACGTTGATCGTGTCAACGATTGAAAAGTTATAATAAATCAAATAACATAAACACTGGAGCTTCTGGGTTAAAGGGTTAAAGTACACGTTCCCACTCTTATTGGAGGGAAACCAGAGGCCCAGCAGCTGAAATGTAAACAACCACTTGTGACCAAAAAGGACTCCAGGATTCAGAGTTTATAAATGTTGCTCTGTCACCACAGGAAGTTGAAGGGGGTCCACAATAAGCAGAGCAGAAGGGGTTACAGATTCTCGACCTGCAGCCCGCCCGCCATCACATGCTCTGCAGGCCTTCGACCCGCGCACGCCTGCAACTAAATGTTTTATCAGGACGCAGAGGATGGCGTCGATTTGGAATGGAGTCTGTTTGCTGCCACAGTTTGAGCGCTGCCTTCGAGGCTTTGACGAGCAGGAAGCGCCAAAGTTTTAATCTGAGGCCTGCGTGATGACAGATGGAGAAGGAGATATGGTGCACGAGATTCCATCTGAGCATTAATTATTGGTCCCCTGTGTGGAGGGGAAGTGTTAATCCCCAAACGAATCCCCTGAGGCCCCACTTTGGTCTTCTCTTTTTTTTTTTGTGGAAGAGCCTGAAGAATCGTCGTCCAATCTCACTGTCCCGCGACTTTTGCTCGAAACAGTAAGTATTCAGTCAATCAATGGTTTTCAGTTAGACTAAAAATGAGCTGCCAAAGATTTAGATGCAACTTTATAGGTTTGTGTTTTGATAATAATTTCCAAACTCGATTCTGTTTTTTTCTATTCTTTCAATCCAGTTAATTCGATTCAATTCAGTTTTGAATTTACACAGTTTACATATTTGTGTAGAAATTCATTAATAATCTACTATATCTTTTAAATATATATTTATATTAGGGCTGCCACGATTAGTCGACTAATCAACAACTAATCAATTATTAAAATTGTCGACGACTAATTTAATACTCGATTAGTCGTTATTTTATATTATTTGTAGTCAGACTGTAGTAAAGTTAAAAGTTATACTAACATTATGCTAGCTTTTATGACTACCTTTTATGACTACTTTGGCATTTATTAAGGTTTTTTTAGTTTGTTTTGGAGTTTAGCTAATATTTTAGCAACATGCTAGCTATTTTGGCAAATATATGATTTTTCTTCGTTTTTTATGCTAATTTGGAGTTTAGCTAATAGTTTAGCAACATGCTATCTATTTTGGCAAATATATGATTTTTTCCATTTTTTTTTTTTTTTTTGGTTAATTTGGAGTTTAGCTAATGTTTCAGATGCATGCTAGCTATTTTGGCTAATTAAGGTTTTTTCCGTTTTTTAGACTAATTTGGAGCTTAGCTAATGTTTTAGCCGAATGCTAGCTATTTTGGCTAATTTAGGATTTTTTTCCACGTTTCTTGGGCTAATTTGGAGTTTAGTCAATATTTCAGCTGCATATTAGCATTTTTGGGTAACTTAGATTTTTTCCTGTTTTTTAAGCTAATATTTTAGCTGGCTATCAGCTTCAGCGTTTTCAGCTATTAGCGTCAGCGATTTTAGCTATCAACTTCCGCGTTTTCAGCTATCAGTTTTAGCATCTTCAGCTTTCAGCACTAGCATCTTCGGCAGCCAAATTCCGCTAACACCATTCACACTAGCAATATCGCTGGTAATGCTATATATTTAGTTTTTAGTTAGTTTAAAGCTAATGATGGTTAAGATGTGTGCTTTACATCCAGTTTGTGAATTATTAAACTCTGATTCAAATTTAATAAAGAAACACCTCATTTCCTCTTTTCATTCCTTCTCCAGGATTATTTAGAAAAAATGTATCTGCCGTTTCAAACTTTTATTTATTGCCAGCAGCCTTGAACATAAACTGAAGTATTTTAGGGAGGCGGACAGACAAGATGTGCAGAAACTCAAATCAATAAGACTAGCCATGCACAAGCCTGAGGAAATGGGAAGTTGTCTCTGTGTGCATTCACTGTGGTATGCTGCTGCCACTGAGAGCTGACACGCAGACTTTATGTCTTTATATGGCACCAAAGTGCACTTTGTCTGAGCCGATCCGGGGAAAGGAGCGGGCCATTGTGACCCACAGTTACTCATCTCAGACAGAAAGAAAACATTTAGTCAGACCAACAAAAACAGCATGGAGGGAAGGCCAGCGGCAAAAAAAGGAAAGAAAAATGAAATATTTATACACAAAATTTAAGGAAGGACAAGTTTGTTGAAGCAGGAAAACTACTTTAGGGATTTAACCGTGTAAAGCAAAAAAAAAAAAAAAATCTGCTTTTTCAGGCCTAATTGATGCAATGACGAAAACATAAGAAAAAAAAAACTTGTGGAGATTCCTACGGAACAGAAACCTTGATATACTTATTAGAGAAGCATTTTTGGAGTGCTTCATTGTTTCCCTGGTAACTAATCTGCAGGCATCTGGATCTCTGGGGAGCTCTGTATTTTGAGTTGCCCCTGTTCTTTGGCCGGTGAAGAGACTCATACAAAGGCTGGTTTTGTGAGCAACAAAAGGCCAAATGAAACCCCAGCTGGACCGCTCTCCACCAGGAAACATTCCCATCTCAGTGAACTTGGCAAAATCAGAAGAAACTTTGTGCAGAAATAAATAAATAAATAAATAAATAATTTCAGACTTCTTGATCATTTCCCTTTGGAAAGAAGCTCATTATACCATATCTTAGTTGAGTTTTGCACTTTAAATTAACAAGCTTATTATAAAGTAATTAACACTTAGAACTCTCCTGTGTGATATATTTTTAAATTTTAACCCACAGAAGAGATTGGTTCAGCTCTGCTGTCTGCAGGGAGCCTTTGTTAGAGCATCTGAAAGTCATTTGAATATGAATGTCGGGGTTCGTCTGCTGCTTTCTGGGGTGACACACAAAGCATCATCAGAGATGAGCGCGCGCCTCCTCACCCGTGCCCAGCGTGCTGCTGCAGGACCATTCCAAGGAGCTGACCGGCTTCCAGCAGGACTCCCACAGGGACAGGTGGTACTGGTCCTCCGCCGTGACCCACGCCGGGCTCAGCGTGGCCCCCACGTCCAGACACAGCGCGAAGAAGACGCACGCGAGTCCCACCAACTTGAGGGGCGTCAGCGCCGACACCCGGACCTCCTCCGCGCCGCTCACCGATGAAGACATCCCCAAAGTTTTTTTGATTGAATTCACTCAGAATTAACAGCAGCAGTCGGAGAGTAACAACATCTGTGGGGTCCCGTGGTTCCTCTGGACCATCAGCAGAGGCGGGTTCGCACCCGCAGCTCGCACCTGCGCGTCTGGGGCTGAGAGGAGGACCGAGGCTGAAGCTGGAGGACGCCGCCGCCGCTGCTGCTGCTGCTGAGGGGTCAGCGCTGCGCGGAGAGACGGAGCGCTGGGGCTTTTAAACCACGAGGAGCGGAGCCTGCGGGGTCCTAGCGCCGACTCACACCCAACCCAGTGACTGTAAATATCAACTGGACCAAGAAACTCCTCACCCTTTATATCCCAAAGATTTCAATTAAAAAAATGATTAATGCACAATAAAATTAAGATGTTCTTGAAAATCCCGTTTTTTAAAAACATTTTTCTACTGAACCTGCTTTAAGTGGGAGGGGTGTGGCCTTCTAACAAGCTCACTAATTGGAGAGAATGGTTGCCATAGAAATGTAGACTCGAAGCGACACCGACTAATCACAGCTTTCACGGCAAACATATCACGCAAAAATGGTGACTGAATTGAAGTAAGCCATTTTTAGTGGAAGACGTCTCACCCACTCTGTCCAGTTCTCTATGTACAGTCCATTATTCAAACCCACTTGGACCAATCACTACTGTCTGGCTCCAACATAACGATGTCCGCATTGAGGACAAATGGTGACGGAGTTTAATTAGCTCATTTTCAATGGGTGATATCCCACTCACTCTGTCCAGTACTCTATATACAGTGAATGACTCCGACCAATCACTGTCGTCTGGCTCCAAAGTGGTGAGGTCTGCATCGAGGACAATTGGTGACTGAATTGAAGTAACTCGTTTTCAATGGGTGATGTAACACTCAATCTGTCCAGTTCTCTATATACAGTCAACTACTCAGATTGACTCAGACCAATCACAGTTGTCTGGCTCCAACATGCTGATGTCTGCATGAAGAAAAAATGGTGATCGAATTGACATAAGTCATTTTCAATGGATGACGTTTCACTCACTCTGTCCAGTTCTCTATATACAGCCAATGACTCAGACCGATTCGGACCAATCACTGTTGTCTGGTTCCAATATGGTGATGTCCATGTCGAGGAAAAATTGTGACTGATTTGAAGTAACTCATTTTCAATGGGTGATGTCTCACGGGCTCTGTCCAGTCCTTTATATACACTTAATGACTCAGACCGACTCGGACCAATCCCTTTCAACTGGCTCCAACATGGTGATGGAAAATTGTGATTGAATTGGCTTAATTTCGGGCAAAATAGCATTTTCTATGTGTGATGCCACACTCGCTCAGTCCACTTCTTATCTACAGTCAATTGGATTACCATAATAAAGGCTGTAATTAGAAACATTTATTGGACATTTTTGCTCAAAGTAAACAGTACTAATCTAAATAATTACCCTTGAGAGAAAAATAAGACTGGTTGGTATTAAAAGTACTTAGCTACACTACTAGTTTGGAAGTAGGAAGATAATAGAAAAACACAATATTGTGAAATTCTATCATTTAGGAATAATAAATAAAATCCACACTGAGTATAAAGTAATACCTCTGATTTCACAGTGAAGTAAAGGTAGAAACTGTATGGATAATTGATGTAAAAATACTTGAAGGAGTTTAATTACTTTTTTTTTAAAAGTTATTCATTTGAAGATAACTGTAATTCTAGAACTATAATATCTGAAACAGATACTAGTTTTTCCTTTACTTTTTTGTTGCAGAATTTAAAAATGATGCATCATTTTAATATCCATTAAAGAGTTTGATTGTTTTCTACCTAAAGTTTCATTTATTTACTGTTAAAAATACTTACAAGTAATGTTATGTGTGAGGATAGTAGGGAAGTTGAAACGTAACTGGACTCTCAAAATGGTAAAATTTCAATAAGTTTCAATAAATTTCAATTCTTTTATTTACAAAATTGCAATTCTTAGGGATTCTATTTATGAAAATGTTTCAAAGACATTATCTTAAAAATATCAAAACATTTATGAAGGGCAATAGAACTGAAAAAAAAACTATGTTTGGAAACTATGTTTTCAGAAGCTAAGTTTGTCAGCCCGATGAGACAACTGTGTTGTGTTATTGGGCTATATAAATAAAACTGAATAAATTTCACGTTCAAGCACATGCTTAACCTAAAACGGGTCACAAGCAAGTAGTAACCTAACAGTTTGTTTTTAGTTATCGTTAACATAATGTCCAGTTAACTTTTTTCTTCTTTATGGGATTTTTTTAATGGAATACTTGAAAATTTTACTCTCTCCAGCAGCTGTAACAAATAGGACACAGACAATGGAAAAATTCTGTCAGAAAGAGGGAAGGAGAAAAATAAAACAGGATTCAATGGATACAACTTGAATCTTGTATTAACAGATTTTATTTTATTTTATTTTATTTCACTTTATTTTATTTTATTTTATTTCATTTTATTTTATTTTATTTTAGAGTTTAGTGATTACATAGATACCAATGACAATGCCTTATAACGATTTGCTTTGTTTTCCCTCCAGGTTATTACCATAGCTATGTATTACCAAACAGTCAGTGGTAATGGCCTTAGGGCTGCTTGGCTGTTTCTTTAATGCTACGGGAGGGACCACCGTGGAAAACAGGGACGCGCGCATGCGCAGTGCGCATAGCAACTCTTTCGCTTAGCGGGGGGAGCAGGGAGGGATCGCCCATGATCAGTTTGGGCAGGAGCGAAAGGTAAGCTCTGTTTATCTGGTTTTCTTTTTGTAATTAAGATGTCACTCGTTAACATGAAAGCCTAATTTAATAGTTAAAACAAAAGTAAATGATTTTTTTGTGATAAAACAATCTGCTTTGAGTCTTAAGTGGGGCTTAAACCGGTGCTGTTCTCTGATTTTTTTTTTTTTCTAAACATCCCTGTTTGTCAATACAACAACGGCCGCTAACCACATCCAATCGGATTACCGACGAGAATTAACCGCTGCTGACCGTAAAGGGGGCTTTATAAACCAGCTCTGCGGCTGACACTCGGCAGCGGGAGTTGTTAGATGTGCAGCGGTGCTTTGTTCGGGATGTACCCGCCCGTCGTCATCTATTTTGGGGGCTGCTGTGTAGGATTCCCGCATCGCGCTCATGTGGGAGTCTGTCCGGCAGCCGCCATTGGTCGCTGTCACTTCAGTCATGACTGCCGCGTGCGGCTCCACCACACCCTTCAGAGGGGCCTTCCAAACTCCCATTGATGGATGGGACGTGCAGTTGTTGCAGTATTTGGAAAGTTTGGAGGGATTTTCCTTTGTTCAGGCTAAACTGTTCATGTTTGTTTCAGGAATCCTCTTTGCTAATTGTAGCTTTGCCTGCATCAACAGCCTCAAAACATTACATTAATGTGTGTTTAACCTTCCACAGATAATTTACCCCAAACACTCTGGCAGGAATCATGGAAAACGGTGAGTTTATTGACACTAAACTCTTGTTTTTACCCTCAATAGCAAAGCCTTTCACATTATCCTAACCAGGCATGTAAGAAATTTGAATTCTATTTGGTTTCCC
>NC_050515.1:7954297-7956211 GCF_002922805.2 Oryzias melastigma
ACAGACCAGGTCAGTGTCACCTACAAACACCAAAAGGTGTTTTGGTGGAGCTGGTACTGCAGTCACAGTGTGTTTTCATTCAGAAGCTGAGCTGTGATTTACTGGCTTTAAAAATTCCAAAACAAAAACGGCTTAAACCACAAATATTAACTAAGAGTTAATGACATAATGTCTATTCTTTGTCGACTTTCTGATTAAAAACTGCATTTTTTTTTAAAAGGAGTTATCAAAAATGTATGTTACAGTCGAGCGTTATGAGGAAAACTTGCGATCTGCGATATTATTGATCAATATCGCAATAAAGACTTATGATACTTGAACAAAAAAATAACAACTAATACATCATTTCCATTTCACTGCAACTGTTTTATTTAAATAAAAGTAAATGTTAGCTGTACTCCAAGCTATTTCAATAGGAGGGAGGTTAGAACTTATGGAGGAAACGCACCAAAAAATAATTATCTACCTTCCTGGTAGTACTGGCCAAAACTACTTAAATACTCAGCCAGCAAAGCCAAGTCGGCTTTGAAAATGTGACCCCAAATGAGTTTGTCCGCAGTATCTGTGGTGGGCCCACCTGTGTTTGCCCACATTGGCAATAAGTGGTAGGCTCACTATGCTAGGCAGCTGCCTGGTGGACGGCAGAGCTCCGTAGCTCGCTCCAGCGGAGATCGCTAACTCCATTAAAACAGAGCTTGCTAGCTTGATACAGCGGAGATCGCTAGGTCACTACAGTATAGCTTGTTAGCTCGCTACAGAGGAGCTTGTTAGCTTGATAAAGCAGATCTCGCTAACTTAAAACAGCAGAGCTCCCTAGCTCCATAAAGCAGAGCTTGCTAGCTCAATACAGAGGAGCTTGTTAGCTCGCTACAGCAGAGTTCGCTAGCTCAATACAGTGGAGCTTGCTAGCTGACTACAGAGGAGCTTGTTAGCTCAATACAGCAGAGCTTGTTAGCTTGATACAGATGAGCTTGCTAGCTCGCTACAGAGGAACTCGTTAGCTCACTAAAGCAGAGCTTGCTGGCTCAATACAGAGGAGCTTGTTAGCACGCTACAGCGGTGTTCCCTAGCTCGCTACAGCGGTGTTCCCTAGCTCGCTACAGTGGTGTACCCTAGCTCGCTACAGCAGAGCCCCATTGCTCGCTACAGCGGTGTTCCCTAGCTCTCCACAGCAGAGCTCCCTAGGTCACTACGGTGGAGCTCGCCACAGCGGAGCCCCCTAGCTCGCTACAGCGGTGTGCCCTAGCTCGCCACAGCGGTGTGCCCTAGCTTTCTAAAGAGCAGCTCACTGCCTCGCAACAGATGAGCCCGCTAGCATGCTACAGTGGCGTTCCCTACAGGGGAAGTCGTTAGCTCAATAAATTGGAGTTGGCTAGCATGCTACAGTGGAGCTCGCTAGCTTGCTACAGAAGGGGCTTGATGCAGTGGATCTCGCTAGCGTGATACTGCATATGTGCGGCTGGCAAGCATAGGCAGCCTACCACTGAGTTTCCACTTAAGCCTTTGTGGGAAAAACACAGGTGGACCACCACAGAAACTCTGGACAAACCCATTCAAGACCACATTTTCTGCCATTTTAAGCCATTTGGGCCCACTTAGCCTTTCTGGCTGGGTAGTTTGCACTTTAGCTTTTTGAAAACATGACGGTTTCTCTGTCTAAGAGGTGTGTAAACATTCAAAGTAACCATTTATTGGGGTTTACCTCGTCTTATGCGATATCGCACAAGCTGAGGTAGCGGTGTCGATACATTTTTGATTTATGGTGCAGACCTAATATATACACATTTTTATCTTTTGATCCAAACATGTTTCAATTTGTTGGCTGATTCTGAAGAATTTACTCCTGTCACTCTTTCTGTCAAAGTATCTAAAACAAAAAAACAAGTTTCCTCCTCCTGTGGTATTTTTTGTAGT
>NC_050515.1:7957469-8036635 GCF_002922805.2 Oryzias melastigma
GCTTGATACAGTGGATCTCGTGAGCGTGATACTGCAAAGCTCGCTACAGCGGAGCTCACTATCAAGCTATGTGGCTGGCTAGCATAGGCAGCCTAACACTGAGTTTCCACTTTATGCCTATGTGGGCAAACACAGGTGGACCCACAGAAACTGTGGACAAACCACATTTTCTGCCACTTTTAAGCCATTTGGGCCCACTTAGCCTCTCTGGCTGGGTAGTTTGCACTTTGGCTATTCAAAAACATGATGGTTTCTCTGTCTAAGCATGTGTGTAAACATTCAACGTAACCATTAATTGTGGTGAACCCCATCTTTTGTGATATTGCACAAGCTGAGGTAGCGGTGTCGATACAGACCTAATATATACACATTTTTCTTTTGATCCAAACATGTTTCAATTTGTTGGCTGGTTCTGAAGAATTTACTCCTGTCACTCTTTCTGTCAAAGTATCTAAAACAAAAAAACAAGTTTCCTCCTCCTGTGGTATTTTTTGTAGTTCTTGGTCGGGACGTTGAAATCCTAAAGAATGGAATCTGGGAATCTTCCCATCAGGAAATGCTTGTTTTTATCTACAGGAAGAACAGCCCAGTGTACCCCAGACAGGGGGGCATATTTGTGAAACCATTGTGAGAGGTCTGCTGAAGTCCCACAGATGGAGGATCACAATCAAGTGGCCTCTTTTTGTTTGGGTTTAGGTTTTTTTTGCTTCCTTTGTGTTGCTGTGATTCACATCTCAGCCCTCTGAGAATTCAAGATCTTTTAAAGATGAACCTTTTTAAATTACCTGCTGTTTTGTATTAAATTTGTATGTCTTTGCTTTATCGTTGTACTTTAGCGTAACACTCATGCTGAGCTCGCTGGGGGCATTTTGGAGTCATCTTTGCAGTCGCATATCCCAAAATGCAACAGTGTGGCGACTTTTCTGGACAGTTTTACACCATGGAGCTTTTAAGAAAAAGTTCAAATTATACGGCGACTGGACAAATGTATTTTATTTAGCAAGACATTTATTTAATCTCCTGGTTTTAGTTACCAGATAAGCACTTTATTTGGATTGTTTGAAGGAATGAGTGTTGCTCTGAGCAAAAAGCACTTTTAATGTCATTGTGTCTGTGACAACGACGAAAAAAGATCTATTTAAAATAGGGGTGTAACGGATCACAGATAATCCATTCGCATGGTTGAATATTAAACTTTCTGTTCTCTCCGTTTTTGTAGATTTGTAAATGTTATCAGAAACGACATGTATTTACAATTGTGTTTATGTTCAAAGATGTGAGTGTATTAATTCTTTGAAGTACTTTTTATGTTTCCTCAAATATAAGTTTTAAAGCTTTTCTAAAAAAGTTATTTTAGGCTTTTATATTCTTGTTTTTTTCCGTTTTTTTTATTTTTATTTTTTTAACTTTTAACCGATCCGAACCGTGAGCTTTGTGATCCGTTACACCCCTATTCTAAAATAAAGATCTAATTTCTCAAAAACTGCGATGGTGGGAGCTCGTCTTGATAGTTGTTCTGATGCCTCCCCAGCACGCCGTGGTTGTTTTTGTGACCTTAGCGTTCGTCTCGTTGCTGCTGATTACATTTCTCATGTTGTCTCTGGTGTCGCTGTGCAGAAGCAGTTCTGGAATGAATACGTGCGAGAGAGCAGCCCCCCCGGCGGTCTGGGGACGGTGCCGGGCGGAGTCCACTCGTTGTACCTGATCGTGCCGTTGCTGCTGGTTCTGTTCGTCATCGCCGCCGTGGCTATAACCGTTTGGCGCTGCCACTCCCGGAAGCCCTCGCAGCGCATCCCGGGCCTCGGATACCCGCACCAAAACCAGGCTCTGTCCACGGTTTCCTTGGACCATTTGGGGAGGGATCACCAGCACAGGGACCACTCAGAACTCAGCATCCACAGCTGCCCCGCCTTCATGGGCCCTGGGATGACGCCGGGAACAGGAAGCGCGGAAGACCCGCCGCCGTCGTACGAGGAGGCCGTGGGCCACACGGATGTCCGGATTGAGACGGAGCTTCCTCCGCAGTACGACGACATCGTTCACTCCAGTTCCTCCAGAAGCAGCCGCGGGCAAGTCAAGTAGACCAGCCACCCGAACCGAATCCTCACCTGCACTGACGGTGTCATAGTTTGGCACTCCTCCTGCTGCCGTACCACCTGCCTTTCACATCCAACATCAACCACTTTCACTTTCATTAGACTCAGACACGTTTTGGTGAACTCTGCACTAACTTTTTTAGAGGTTTCACAGTCCAAAAACATTCAGCACATTGTTTGTTCTTTTTTAAGTTGCGTTGATCTCTTCACGCTGTAGCAGATCCTTTTAGAACGTTAAAAAAAGAAATGCATGAAGCAAAAAACGTTTATTGTAAGTACTTATGGGAGTTTTAAAGCTAGGCTGAAGGTCACTGCGCTAATCTGTTGTTTTATTCGATAATTTAACATTTTGTACATACATTTGATATTAAGAGTAAAAATTCTAAAGTTTCTAATGTCACGTTTAACTTTTTGAGCATCTGAGAACCAGTTACGTTTCTTTAACAAATTGACTTAAACTTTACAAAAGTTATCCTAAAGAGTAGAAATTAATCTTATATTGAGCTAAATTGGAGCCAATATTATTTGAAACCCAATTAAAACAAATTAGAAAAATATTAGTGTTTGGACAAAAAAAAAAAATTGTCTACAACTTTTTGTTATTTTAAGATAAACGTAACTATTTTCAGCTTCAGATGTTCTGTTTAGGTTTCAAAACTCAAAATGAAAAAAAAAAACATTTGAAACAGAAAAAAAGGTTTTGAAATTAAAATTTTGAGTTTTGAAGCATAAAAAAAGAACATTTGAAGCTGAAAATAATTTCAGTATTTTCCAGAGTATAAGTTGAATTTCTTTTTTTTTTATATATAAAGTTTAGCCAGGGGTGCGACTTATACTCAGAAGTGACTTATTTGTGTGTTGTTTTATTTTCTAAACATGAATAGACTCATTTATTTGTGATTTTCCCAGTAAACACCAGTTGTTCTTTAGCAGTTGTTTCCTCTAACAATCACTAGAGGGCGCCCCATCAGAGTATAAGTAAGTAAAAAAATGGCAGAAGAAGAGTCGTCCAAAACAAACATGGAAGAGAATCTGATTGTTTTCCTCTTAAACTTTGATATTTTTCTTTCACAGATCAAAAGATTAGTATTGTTCTATTTATTTTCTTTTCTTTTTTTTATTTTAGCTAAGCTGAGGTAGATGGATTTGTTCTGAAATGTGAGACTTTTCTCCTAAAAGTGCGACTTATTTTTCCTTTCTTGATTAGATATTTTTGATCATGTGACTTATACTCCGAAAAATACAGTAAGTTTATTTTAGAATAACAAAAAGTTTCTGACTTTTTTTTTTTTTTAGCAATTTTGGCCCCAATTTAGCCCCATAATCGTGAGGGATGATGGGACATAGAGGCAGGCTTACTCCACAATAAACCTTAAAACTGGAGCTCCATATTTAATGTTCTTTGATTTACTATAACTTTTCAGCCACTAACACGATCAACGTAATTCTAGCAGATTGTGAAGGAGAAAAGCGGCTTGTCGAGCCGCTTTTCTCCTTCACAATCTGCTGGAATTATGTTGATCATGTTAACGGTTGAAAAATTGCACTTTTTCTCATATTATCGATGTAAATCAATGGATTTCAAAACTGCCACTTAATTAGGTTTACATCATCTCTTTTTAAAACAATCCGTCAACACAACTCTTGTTTGACGTCTATGCAGACGGCGTCCTCCGAGGCCGTCGGTCTGTAAAAAAACGGTGCTGTTTTGTATCTACGTTTCCTCTGTGCTTTTAACCGTATGACGCATGAGTTTTCCAGCTGAGGTTCGTCCCGGCTTCATTCAAGCCCTCGCTCGTGGATTACATGACTGTGAAACTTCCTGTCGCTTGAAAAGCCCGCGTTCTGACCCCAGTTTCACGGCGTGCACCTCGCACCAGCAGCCATAACTTTCCCAGGACTCCAGGCCCCGAATGCAGCAGAGACGGAAAACTTTGGGAATATTGAGCTGTGCAATGGATTGTAAATGTGTATAGAGTCGCATAGGAATGGATTGATGTTACTGAAGCGCAGTAGATTGTGACGAAACAAAAGGCACTTTGTGTTTATGCTTGAAGTGAGTTGGTGATAAATCGGTTTGACTCCTAGCAATGTAAATATTAAAAAAAAAAAAGTATGCAATTTTCTGAATAAACAAAAACCAAAAGTGTCTGCCGGATCTTCTGATGCAGATAAATGTCTCGTCCACTCGCAGACCTTAAGCACTGATTTTTCTTGTGTTTTTAGCAGACTTTCCCATTTGATTTAAAGCTAAACTGCTGTTACTTTACACAAAGCCCTCTTTTTATATTGCCTTATATAACATCACATAACAAATGTAAAGACAACTTGTTATTAAGCATTAACTTATGCAAAAGCTTGAATTTATTTGTAATAAAACATCTAATATGTGTTTTGTCTTTATTTTCTGAGCTTAAAATAATGCTGTCTTTAATGTCAGGAAGTTGTTTCCTTTTCAATTAGAAGATAAAAATGGGTAGAATTTTCATTTAAGGAGTTTTAAAGGTAGCTATAGCTCAAACATTAATGGGTTCAGTTTTAACTCGCTGAGCTAAGAGATGCTATTAAAATCCACATTCCCTCAGGATGAAGCTGCTTTAGATCAAAGCGTTTGCTAAATGACTATTGGAACCAGGAGAGACGCATAATTAAACTGTAAATAATGTGAAATTAAAGGTTATGGTCTATTGGTTACACTGAGGAACATTCTCTTCCTGATTCTGTGAAACATAATCCAAAGTAGTACTGCACAATATTAGAAAAACCTGCGATATTAGTGATCTATAATGCAGTGACTATATAACTTGTGATAGATGATCATGTAGCAAAACAACTAATACATAATTTCCATTTCACTGCATCATTTTATTTAAATAAATTCAAAAGAACTTAAGTTGTACTCCAAATGATCCACGTCTACATTAGAGGGAAGTATCTCATAAAAGATCTCCATCTGATTAGTTAAATGTAATAAAGACTCTTTAATTTGTTTATACGTCAAGCATTATAAGATTCTTTTAGCATGTGTAAACATTTAAGGCTAACCATTTTTTGCAATTTAACCCATCTTTTTCAATACGTGTATTGCGCAGGTGGATATTACAATGACAATAAATTTCCGATGTATTACTTGGGCTGATAGTACAATGACAATAAATTTGTGATTAATTGCGCAGGCTGATATTGCGATAATGAATTTGCGATGTATTGCGCGGGCTGATATTGCGATATAAATTTGTGATAGTAAATTTGCGATGTATTGCGGTGGCGATAAATTTGGGATTTATTGCGCAGGCTGATATTGCGATAATAAATATGCAATAATAAATTTGCGATGTATTGTGTTGGCTGATATTGCGAAAACGATAAATTTGCCATGTATTGTGTGGGCTGATATTGCGATAATAAATTTGCAATGTATTGCGCGGGCTGATATCGTGGTATAAATTTGCGATGTATTGCGCGGGCTGATATTGCGATAATGAATTTGCGATGTTTTGCACGGGCTGATATTGCGATAATAAATTTGCGATGTATTGTGTGGGCTGATATTGCGATAATGAATTTCCGATGTATTGCGCGGGTTGACACTGCGAAAACGATAAATTTTCGATCTATTGTGTGGGCTGATATTGCGATAATGAATTTCCGATGTATTGCGCGGGTTGACACCACGAAAACAATAAATTTGCGATGTATTGCGCGGGCTGATATTGTGATAATAAATTTGCCATGTATTGTGTGGCCTGATATTGCGATAATGAATTTGCGATGTTTTGCGCGGGCTGATATTGCGATAATTAATTTGCGATGTATTGCGCGGGCTGATATTGTGATAATAAATTTGCCATGTATTGTGCCGGCTGATATTACAATGACAATAATTTCTCTAAATTGTGCAGGCTGATAATACGATTGCGATACATTTCCAATGTATTGCACAGGCTAATATTGCGATGATATTTGCGATGTATTGGCGCAGGCTTAATCCAAACAAAGTAAGAAGTCACACAATAAAGAGAACACACAACCACACTGGATCAAGACTCAATTACTTTGTATTTGTCAGCAATAATTCCTTGTTTTCAATGCACACAGGAGTCTTTTTTTGACATTTGCAAACAGTAGAGACTCACAAAAACTGTGTTTCCCTTTTTCTGTGCTTCATTGGTGAAGTGAGGAAGACAGAAATTGTACTCGGGTTCAAGTAAAACGAACGATATTCATTTCAGGTGTATAAAAGGAGAAAAAAAGCAGGAAGGAAGGATTCAACAAAGCTGCCTAACTGACCAGTCAGTGATGGCACAAAGGCTCCTTTAGTTCAAAGTGAGTTAAGGTTTCAGCACACTTAAAAAAAACAAACCAAAACGTTGGAGAAGAAGTAAAACCTGTATTACAAAAACTGATAGTGTGCAACTGTTATAAATGCAGTCTCCTATTAAGATCAGACATGTCACAGCTTAAAAAGAAACAAAGAAAGATTTCCTGGAAATGTCATCCTGACAGGTGAACTCTAGTCACACCCACTCTTTGGGGTTTCGCAACACCTCCAGCATTTCTGCTTCCCTGGTCCCTTTGGCAGGCTCGTGCATGTACTCCCACCTGAGGATGAAGCACGAGGTCCGTTACCACGCATCAACGCGTCACAGAAAAGAGCAGGAAGGCGTTCGCTTACCTGGCAGTGAGGGGGAGGGACATGAGGATGCTCTCGATTCTGGAGCCGGGGGTGGCCAGGCCGAACTTCACCCCCCTGTCGTACACCAGGTTGAACTCCACGTACCTACAGCACAACAAACCGGCCGTGACACAAGTTCTGCATCATTTAGGATTTACATTTTTAAAGGTGCAACTTTAAATAGGCCAATAGAAACACATTTTACAAAAAATGCCTTCAAATAAAAATTCATCACTTTACTGGATAAACTTTGCATTTGCTTGTATAGCATAGCTGAAAATATAATTAATAAAAGGGAGTTCCAAAATCCTGAATTCATACGTGTCCTTATATCATCATCCTCTTTCAAAAAAAAAAAATATTTTTGCAAAATCTTTGTACCTGAACTAAAATCTGTCATTATTGAACTGTATCCTAGTTCTAACTCTGTTCATAAAGAAGCTCTTCAGCTTCTTCTGCACGTCGATGATCTCCCTCTGGGGCCTTTGCACCGCCGGGACCTTCACTGACTTCTAAACCTCACAGATGGAAAGTGCAGATTTAACATCGGAACCACCGGAGTGACTGAAAACAAGATTAAACAGAAACCTTGACGATACGATACATATTGTGATATTTGTCTCACGATACATTTCAATTGAATTTTATTTACATAGCCCAATATCACAAAAGAATTGGGCTTCATGTCGGTAATTTTACAGAAGCAGAAGGTCAGTCGTAAAATATAAACAATAGCTAAAACCTAAACAGACTAAATAAAACTGGTCATCCCTGCCCTTAGACCCTCCTCCCTGGTGAGGAAAACTCCTAAAAAAACTTGATTATGTTTCCTAAGGGCAGCAAGTAAAGCATGAACAGGATGGGCCTTAGAACTGAGCCCTGTGGGACTCCGTAGCTAACTCGAGTACAACGAAAGGACGGTCCATTTATATTAACAAGCTGGTATCTATCAGATGAATAGGATTCAAACCATCGGAGGGCGAAAGACTCTACCAGAACACGTTTTCAACGGCAGATTCATTTTGGGTTTTAGGTTTACGAACTAAAACAAAACCGAAAGAGCTGCGGGGCCGTCACCAGACGTAAACACATCTTCGTGCAGGTGAGGCTTCAGGTTTTCAAAATAAGACGAGAGAGCTTTTTTCCGTTCAGTGACATAATTTCTGAAAACATGAGCTAAAACTTTATTTTAGTTATGGTAATTCTTCAACAGTTGATGAAATTAATGTAACTCTAGCTTATTCTGAAGGGGAAGAACGCATCCTCGCGCTGCTGAAAGGCGGATATAATCAACGGGAATCAGCTGATTCTGGCGCAAAAAAAAGACTTTCTTCATACAGGCTTTGGATCAATATACAACGCTTAGAAAGTAAAATGTTGAAGAACTTTGGGGATAGAAAACTGAGGAGAGGATTTCAGGCTTTGTTGTTAAATGATCAAAAACAAGAATGAATTTTTATGTCGTTTATATTACTGCTGAACTTAAACAGAAGGTTGACAAAAAAATAAAATAAAAGGACAAACAACATTTCTTTCTATCTAAATCTTTGCTCGATGCTTTGAAGTATAAACCGCCCTTTGTACGACACCAAGTCTTGCGTGAATTGGAATAGAGATGTGAAATTAAAAGCCAGGAAGGCTTCGGGAGATTTGCACCAAACCTCTTCTGACTGAGTACATGTGCTAGTATTGAGTAGTGACAGTTCAGTGTAAAAGCTAAAAGAACATTCAAGAAACTGTGTTCAGTGTGTTCTTGAACGGGCGTGAACGTAGCATTAGTAAAGCCTCTCTCGACTCTGTTTTTGCATGAGAATCTGACCACAGAGGAAAAATATGCCGGTAAAAAAAAACACAATTTGCGCCTGAAATCATTGGCCGGAAGACATCGACAGGAACCCCCCTTTTTCAGCTTTTGGCACGTTTTTCCCCGTTTCTTCTCTCTTTTTTCGACCTTTTTTTCCTCACGATCCGCTGATTCACAGAGGAAAAAGCAGCATTTTGCCGGTTTTCTCTGGAGGTAAACAGATGCAGTTATACAAATGTAAACACTTGTAAATATTGGCTTGAAAGAAATAAAATGATTAACGTTCTTTGTCCCATTTGAAGCTTATCTTTCACACTAAACTGTTAGACAGTTTATTTACAATTGAAAAGTCTTTAAAATATCATTTTTAAATGTTTCTCTTTTGCCTTTTTTTAAGTTGCAAAATTTCCACTTTTGGCTAGAGATTGTTTCCGGCGCCATCTTGCATTGACCAGATCAACTTTACCAACAGAGAGAAGATTTTTAAAAAGGCAGAAGCCAACAAAATTGACATTTATTTGTTATATTTGATAACTACATTTAACATTTTGGTTTTTCTATGTCCTGTTCTGTCTTTACTTGATGAGAGATTGTTGTAGTTCAGCAACACAGAAAAAGTATTTCTGCGTACATGTTAGAGAAGATCTGAAATCTAAATGTAAAAAATGACGGTTCTTTTATTTTCTAACTCACCTTCCTCGCCGAACCTGCTGCCAGTCCTTCTCCTCATCGGTGAAGGAGTCGTTGAGATGTTTACGGACGATGGGGAGGTAGCAGGGCACCACGGTGCGGGCGCAGCTCTTGACAAAGTTAAATGCCTCCTCCTGACCTGGGGAGTCCAAGTCATCGAAGAAGATCCCTCCTATACCACGAGTCTCTCCTCTGTGGCGTACGAAAAAGTATCGGTCGCACCTGGAAGACAAAAGTGTCTATTCAGAATCTACTGGAATGACGTTGATCGTGTTAACAGTTATAAATATACAGTGTGTTAAAGATTTTGTGTTCAAGGGTCTCCGGCGACGCCTCAGGTGTTAGCCAAATAGTTTGAAAGTGGGCGGAAAATGTGGGCCTGATCGGGTTTGTTCTGTGTTTGCCCACATTGGCTTAACTAAGAATTCAGTGTGTTAGCTTGCTATGCTAGCCAGGTAAACAGCATAGCATGCTAGCTAGCTTCTCTGTAGTGAGCTAGCGAGCTCCTCTGTTGTATGCTAACATGCACATTTACAGCAAGTTTTGCTGTAGCAAGCGAGCAAGCTCTCCCATAGCATGCTAGTGAGCTCCTCTGTACCAAGCTCCGCTGCATTTAGCTAGAAATTTCTGTGGTAGCAAGCTATCGAGCTTCTCTGTAGTGAGCTAGCGAGCTCTGCTGTAGCATACTAGTGATCTCTACTGTAGCATGATAGCGAGCTCAGTTGAAGCAAGCTTTACTGTAGCATCCTAGCGAGCTCCACTGCTGTATGCTAGTGAGTACCGCTGTAGCAAGCTAACGAACTCTCCCATAGCATGCTAATGAGCGCCTCTGTATTGAGCTAACGAGCTCTGCTGTAGCATGCTAGTGAGCTCCTTGGTAGCAAGCTAAGCTGTATTTAGCTAGAAAGCTCTGCAGTAGCAAGCTATTATCTATTTCTTTAGCATGCTCTCGAGCTCCTCTGTAGTGAGCTAGCAAGCTCCGCTCTAGCAAGCTAGCGAGCTCCCCCATAGCATGCTAGCGAGCACCTCTGTATTGAGCTAGCAACCTCTGCTGTAGCATGCTAGTGAGCTCCTTGGTAGCAAGCTACGCTGTATTTAGCTAGAAAGCTCTGCAGTAGCAAGCTATTATCTATTTCTTTAGCATGCTCTCGAGCTCCTCTGTAGTGAGCTAGCAAGCTCCTCAGTAGCATGGTAGTGATCTCTTCTATAGCATGCTAGCGAGCTCCGTTGAAGCGAGCTTCATTGCAGCATGCTAGCAAGCTCCACTTTTGTATGCTAGCGAGCTCCACTATTGTATGCTAGTAAGCTCCTCTGTATTGAGCTAGCGAGCTCCTCAGTAGAATGCTAGTGATCTCTTCTATAGCATGCTAGCGAGCTCCGTTGAAGCGAGCTTCATTGCAGCATGCTAGCAAGCTCCACTATTGTATGCTAGTGAGCTCTGGTGTAGTGAGCTAGTAAGCTCCTCTGTATTGAGCTAGCGAGCTCCGCTGTCCACCAGGCAGCTGGCTAAGCTAGCCCACCGAGTGTCTGTGGCACCACCACAGACACTGCAGACAAACCCATTTGGGGTCACATTTTCTGCCCACTTTTAAACCATATGGGCCCACTTGACCTTGCTGCTTGGGATTAAACTGCATTCCTGAGTATTTCTTTATTCAAGTCATGATGGATCAGGAGTAGATAAAAGCCCGCCCTTTGAAAAAGCTCTTAGTTGTGATGCAGCAACTGCTCAGCTCCATTCTGATGCTTCCACTTGCTGACAAATAGATCCATGAACATCTTTGTTTTCCTTGTCTAGTTTAAAGCTGCACAGCTGGACAGATCTGATATCTGTTTTTGTTGCACCAGTAATATTAGCTTGGGGTTGTGAGAGGCTGTAAGCTAGTGGGGGAGACCACCACCAACTCAGAGGCAAATTTCTGAAGAACTCCTGCCGAAAATATGTCTTAAAAAGTGACACTTTTTATGATTTTGTCTAAAAGCTGCATTATCATAATTAAAAGAAAACAATGGGAACACTTTGAAAAAAAAAGATAAAAAAATGTATTTGGAGTGGGACTTTAACATTAGATAAAGAGCGCCTATCATATCTGTGTCCACCCTGGTCATTCAGGGACTCAACGGTTTTTCTAAACCAGCCAAAGTCCTGCACTTATCACCCTCCAGCAGCGGGGATACACCCATCGTACGGCTGAAACTGAAATCAGGGCCACAAAACCAGAACTGTACCATTTCTTGAAGTCCGGATAGTACCGCGGGTGGTGCTTGTCGCAGGCTTCCTTTAGGGTGTTGTGGAAGTGGAAGGCATCTTCTTTATCTACGTAAACCGGCGTCAGATCCGTCCCCCCGCCGAACCACCACTGCTTACTGCCTGGAAGACAAAAAGACAAGGGTCATTGTTCAGACTCTCACTCAATAGTGTCACTGACACCAAGACAGCAGCCGCCTTAAAGGACCGGCACTCACCGTCCTCCTCTTCAATCTCAAAGTATCTGTAGTTGAAGTGCACTGTGGGGATGTGGGGGTTCTTGGGGTGAATCACGGAGCTCACTCCCATGGCACTAAACGGTAATTTACCTGGAACCATAAAAAGGAAGCAGAAACACACCTGAGACATGAATATAGATTATTTCAAATTTGCCTATATGTGGCTTTCTGGCATAATTGTTTACTTTTAGTTTAGCTGTTTTGGCTAATTTAGAATTATTTTTGTTTTTGTTTTTCAGGTAATGTGGCACTTTGCTAAAATTTTAGGTAGCCATCGCTTCAGCTTTTTCAGCCATCAACTTAAGTGTTTTTAGCTATCAATTTAACCGTCTTCACCTATAAATCTATCACAGGTAATGCTATATATCTAGTTTTTAAAATGTTTTAGTGTTATTTTTTCTGTGAAGATTACAGAAATGAGTTGTTTAAAATTTGACTATATGTGGCTTTCTGGAGACTCATAAATCTTTATGTTTAGACTGTGATGTTACACTTTTTCTGTAAGCGACCCCGGCCCCCCATCAGAGAAGAAAACAGTTTTTGGGCCTCACAGATAGGGAAGATGAAGTATCAAAAAAAGATGAGAAGCTCTTGATATTTGCACCCGTGATAAACAATATGTCCCATTGTTCTACCGGAAAAACAAAGGCGAACGAACATTAGGATGTAAAATATCAGTAAATTGCTTGTTTTAGGTCATTTGGGACTTTTTTAAATTGAAAATTCCATCATTTGTGGTCACCAATTTTAGTGGGTTTTGGTGTCCAAAACCCACCATCTTTCCCTTTGAGGACTTTTCCTCTGCTCCTCATCTGTTTGGCCGCCTCCTCTGTCAGGTACCCAAACACCACTGACACGTTGACCCCGGCCTTCTCAAACACCTTCCCATCCTGCATCACACAGCTGATTCCTCCACCGCCTGCCATGAAGACAAAAACAGGTGTGACTGAAGGCCAGAACACCAGTTTGAGACCACTGAGACCATGAAAGCTCACCTTCCTTCCTCTCCCATCGGTCCACTTTAAACGTCCCACCGTCCACCTCCTCCAAGGCTTTACAAAACTCCGCCTGCGTCTCCATGATCAGCAGCTCCATCTTGGTCCGCATCTCCTCCTTCCGACTCTGGAGCACGCTGATGTCCGTCATCGGGGGAGACATGAACCCCCGACATCTCTCGGTGATCTCAGCCTCCTGCTCCTTCTTCTCCTCCGCCCTGGAAACCCGGGTTGCCATCTCCGCGCGCTGGAAGTGGTTCCCGTTGGCCAAGAATCCCGCCACCGCTGCAGCTGCGGTGAGAGCTGCGGCTCCACTGAGCGCTAGGGCTCCTCTTCTGGTTCGGCCGGACGAGAGCCTGCCCGCGGTCCCGTGGGACATGAACCTCACGCCGGCGCCCCGGGAAAGCCATGTCAGTCCCGGGAGCAAAGACGGAGGTGGACCGCGGTTTGCTGATAAGAACGACGACTCACACGAACGAGCGAGACCCTTTAAATGGGATTTTAAACATAGTCTCGTTGTTGTCTGCGCCGAAAAATAAACGATTGTTGCCATTTGAAGAAAATATTTAAAAGTGCGTCGCGGCCTGTCCCGGTTAATGTGTAATAAACGCTCTAAACATTATCTGAAGTTCTGCCTACGTGCTATCAGTCATGTTTTAAAAGTCAAGCAAAGGGGTGTGCTGTTTCTGGTATCGACAGCAGCATTCTGGGAAATGTAGTTATGTAATAGTTGATTTGAGGAGAACTCAGCGGCGAATGCCCCGAAAAACCCAATTACCCAGAGTGCATTGCTCCCATACCACAATCCCGTGCTCGTTTCACGACTTCCCCTTCTGCAAAACTGGTTATCCCCGATGTCTATTTTTGTTTTAAACATACTCTTTAAATTACCTAAGTAAGTAGATTCTGATATCTTAAAAATTAAGACATTAGAATCTACTCACTTACTTAATTTAATTTTCATTATACCCAAATATTGTATTCACAAGTGTACATTTTGTAATGACAAGCCTCTCTTGCCCATTTTTATCTGTAAAATAAAAATACCGAACCTTTTAAAAACTCGATTTATTAAAATACTTTAAAAACTTGTAACATATTTGAAAAACATTTACTTGCTAACGGTATTATGGAAAATGTAGTTAAGTCTATGGGAGAACACGGCGAAGAAAGCCTGCCGTAAACGCCATTACCCAGAGTGCATTGCTTCAGACTCTGTTCAGGACTCTCATCCTCGATGCTTCTGTTTTAAACATAACGGTTTTTTTATTTACAAAGACAACAAGATCCCATCATTTGATTTAATTTACATTATGGCCAAACATCATATTTGTTAAATGTAAATATACTTATGACAAACCTTTCTTGCCCATTTTTATCTGTAACATTTTAAAAAAGTATGCTGAATATATTAAAAACTTGGCGAATTTAAAGTTTTTAAAACTTGGAACAAATTTTTGCTCCTCATCTTTCTAAGTTTGAGGTTAACACGAATATGCTCTGTAATTTAGTTTTTCCATTTTTTCTTTCATTTGTTGTGTAAGTTATTTAAAAAATACTTTGCATGTCTACCATGCTCAAGTTTGTCATATTATATTTTTTCCTATACATATTAAATATTCTTAATGTTTACATGTTGCTACCAATAAGAAGTCAAACTTAAATGAAAGTATCCTAAAATTACAGATTTTTTCTCCTTTCTTGTTGTTGTAATTTTTAAGGACATATGGTGTTTTTGTATGAAAGAAAAATTCAAAAAACCTTTGAAGATAGTGGTACATTAAGTCCTAACTATATGTGATTTTTAATCGTGTCAAACCATAGACTGTCTAATAATACTTCTTATAAAGTCAATTTTATTAATTAAGAAATATATAATTTTACATATATTTATTATTGTTATTATTATTACTTATGCGCAATATGTTACGCTATTGCCGGTGAAATGGCAAGATTTGAACTACTGCAATGATTTTACGAGCTCAGACAATTGACTCCGCCAGTGCGCATGCTCAGACAGTAAAGAGTGTTGTTCGTCACTATGGCAACAAGACTATTAAACCTTTCGGGGCCGTAGGGGGAGTGGAAGCAGATTATGTGCACAGGTGTTGCTTTGGAGACTTCCACGAGTTTGTGGACCACCTAGATGGAGACGAAGAGTCCGTAAATAAACGCGTTTCCTGCGCAGGAGGATTCTGGAGGATTCTGGTGAGTTCTGTTCTCTAATATTATATATTAAGTCTATGGTTCTGCTGCGTACCGGAGTAAAGCCAGAGAATCTGTTATTGCTGTGCGAGGCTGGTTTATTTTAAATAGAAAGAAGAGGGGCTTGCCCTCTGTCCTGTTCTGTTTATTTTAATTAGACTAACCATTTAGCAAAATAAATAAATAAATCAACTGGATATTTAGTGCAAGTTTCTGGATAGAAATCTTAATTAAATTAAAAGCAGACCCAGACAAAAGCTAAAATAAACAAAGCTGGCTAAACCACTCTAAACATATTAATGGGCTAAAGGTTACAGCTAGCTAGTCTGGTGGTTTTCTGGTGGCAGATGAATTGAAGAGGTGACCTAATTAACAACTAATTCATTATTCTATCAATTTGAAAGCAAAAATCCAAACATAAGCAAATAAAAATGAAGAAATTTAGTTTTTGTTTGCTTTTTACTCCTCCTTTCTGCCTTTATAATGTATTTATTATAACTATTATCACATATTTATACATTTACATGTAAATAATTACTATATTAATTTAGTCTTTCAAAATAAAATATTTTTTTTTTTCCTTTTTTATGTCTGAAAATGTTTGGCACCATTTTATTTTGTATTGATAAGCACTATAATTCTGAAAAATAGGTTTCAGCCTTTTTTTAATTTAATTTTTTTGTGATATATGTTTGTTTAGTTGAGGATGAATAGATCCTGATAGTATTCTTACTTTATGTTACAATACATTTGCAAGATTGTAACCAACTGTTTTATTATGAATTTTTGGTCAAATAGTTGGATTTAATCACAAATAACAAAAATAACAAGGATTATTTTATTTAATTGATGTCTTTAAAAATGTTCCTTGATGTCTTACAGTTTAAATTGACGATAAAACACTAAACAAGGATAATGATGATGAATTTTGGTGAAGACTGCACTAACAGCCTCTAAAGTAACTTTTTTGTGTGTTTCTTCTCTTAGTGGTTGATTATGACTGAGACTGTTTACACAAACTCTCAGGAGGAGTATGAAGATGACTTTGAGAAGGATCTCGACTGGTTAATAAGTGAGGAGAGTCGAAGTGAGGATCAGGTGAGAATGGCCTCGCTTAGGATCACCTACCGTATTTTTGGCACTACTGGATGCACCGGATTATAAGGCGCTCCATCAATAAATGGTCTATTTCTGAACTTTTCTCACATATAGGTCAACTAAGGCACATTGAGCGAGAAAAGAGAATCTCATTCTTTTAATAATTATTAATTACATTCACATTATTCCTACAACTCGTTTGTAACATGCTACATGTTAGCCACATTAGCATATTCACAATACCTGTAATTCGCAACCTTATTTGCAATTCATTAAAAAAACAGACTGATGCCAGTAAAACAAACGTTACTGTGACTATGCTAACTCCTAACCTTGATAGTATAACGTAGTTAAAACACAGTCTGACAGAGCTACACGTTAGCCGTGTTAGCATATGTACAATAATGTCCAACCCTGTTAGCAACATGTAAAAAAAACAGATTGATACAGCTAAAACAAACGTTACTCTTACTACTCTAACATGTACACTCTCACACAGCTACACATAAGCTGTGTTAGCATATGTATAATAAAGCAGAATAATGTTAGAAACAGGCAAAAAAAAAGAATGTTACTGCTAAAAAAAATGTTACTGTGAGTAAGCTAACTCTCAACCTTGTTAGAAACATGTAAAAAAAGAAAAGTTCAACACCGCTACACCTTAGCAGCATTAGCATATTTACAATAATGAACAACCCTGTTAGCAACAGGCAAAAAAACAGACTGATACAGCTAAAACAAATGTTACTGTCTCTATGCTAACTCCCAACCGTGATAATATCACAGAACAAAAACATAGTCCGACATTGCTACACATTAGCCGTGTTAGCATTTGTACAATAATACCCAACCCTGTTAGCAAAATATAAAAAAAATAGACTGATACCACTAAAACAAATGTTACTGTGAGCATGCTAACTCTTAACCTTGTTAGAAACATGTAAAAAAAAAAAAAACAACAGTTCAGCACTGCTACACATTAGCCACATTAGCGTATTTACAAAAGCACCCAACCTTTTAGTAACTCGTAAAAATTGACATTTTATTAAAGTGCGGTGTACCTCTCAAGGCTTTTAAGTGCGCCTTACAGTTCAGAAAATATGGTACATTCTTATTTTTACTAAATGTGAAGCTGCAGAGTGTGTTTCTATTTAACTGCTGCAGACCGATGGCGCTCTGTTGGTCGTGTTGAGTTACCTGATCAGAGACATCGCCGATCACATGTGAAACCAATGCTGCCGACTTACAGTGGTATAATGTCACAGCTCTGCTGCCGGATGCAGTATTGATGAGCATACAAGCATATCTGTTATCACAGCAGCAGACTGCTACTTGAAAGTGTTGATGCTGATCTTTTATCTGCTCTGCAATGAATTCATGGCATGTTTGCCCCCTCTGACCTCCCAGGGATCCAATTATGACGACATAGAGGCAGAAATAGACAAGGAGCTGGAAGTGGATGAGAAGCAGCTGGAAGGGAAAAGAAAAGGGAAAACAGGGAAAAATGCAGCAGAAGAAGAAGAGGAGAAGTGGCCTCCTCCCATGGAGCCGCTGGAGTACGACTCAGACAGAGATAGCCCCGGGAAATTGTTACCCACCGTACCGCCTCCTCCAGAGACGGAGGGTCAGACAGACGAGGAGAAGAAGTACATACTGGAGAAGATCCAGCGGGCCAACAGGGAGCTGCAGGAACAGGAGACGCCAGATATCACCAGACGGAGGAGGAGACTTCATTTTAAAGAAAAGCTGGTGGATTTGGTGGTTCCTCCGTCGCCGCTTGAGAAAGGCGGCAATAATGGGGAGGGAAAAGGCAACAAGGACAAAACTAGAGTTCCAAGTATCAATGCTGAAGTGTTAGAGAAGATGTCTGAGTTAAAACTTTCCCCACGTTTCGAAAGCATCAATGAAGGATTAAAGGAAGAGTTGGGGCCGAGAGAGGGTAAAGTGCTCATCGAGAAGGATGGCAAGTTTGATCTGGTGAGCATGAAGGATGTGGAGAGTCAGGGCCTTCTTCCTCCAATAGCGTCCAGCTTCAGGAGCGACTCCTCCTCAGCCTTTCAGCTGCAGCAGAGCGGGAGCCTCCGAAAGAGCCCCAGCTCCTCCTCTTCCTCTCTGCGACTCAGCGCCGGCTCCTCCTCCTTCCACCTGGGTCAGCTCCAGACCCCCAGGCCGCCAACCCAGTCCAGGATCAGGCCCAGCTCGGCCAGCCACAGGCAGGCAGGCGGTCAGAGGAAAGCCAGCAAGAGGCGGGTCCAGTCTGCCACCGGGACGCCCTGTCAGGCCACGTTCACGCTGTCCCCCCAGCAGAAGGAGCTGCTGCAGAGGGTTCAGGAGAGGAAGGACAAGCTGGCCAAAGAGGTGAATATGATTAAAAATGGCAATAAGAAAATGTTCTTAAACAGGTCATACACATATTTTGGACCTGGAACTAATTTGGAACAAATTGTCAATTCTTTTCAGAACTAAAATCTATCACAATTTTTTCCTAACTTGGGAGAATTTTACTAACTTTACTGATAACTTATCGTCACAATTCTATTTAATAAATCTCTTGATTTTATTAATTAAGTATTATATCCATAAAACCAAATTTAGTCATAAAAATCCAAATTTCTTTGAATTCTTTGCTGAAATCAAACATTATTTACACTCTATTTTATCAATCAACAACAAAAAAGCAATTCAAACTCATCATCTGTTTCAGGTTTACAGAATCATTTAAAATGGACTTTTTTTGAAAAACGGATTTACAGTATTCTGTTCTTGTTCTGTACTGTATGTCATAAATGTTCTCAATAAAAACCATTCTCATTAAAAACCAAACAAAAACGGTCAGATCATTGTTGTTCCTTGTTCCCTTCAGGCGGAGCAGAGAAAACAAGAGGAGGAGGAGCTGAAGCGGCAGGAGAACGAGCAGGCTTTTAAAGCCTGGGTGATGAGGAAGAGGGAGCAGCTTCAGGAGGAGAAACGGATCCATCGAGCTCAAGAGATCGAGAGGATCAACTGTAAAGTATGTCACAGGAAGACACAAATACAGGAGCAACACTGACATTAGGAGTATTAAAATTAGGAACCCGTAGAAACTTGGGGATCACCACAATTCTCTAATGAGGTGGGGATCAATTTAATGATAAAAAGTTTAACAATTCTCCATGAAAAGATGAAATTTTACCAAACATTAGCAGACTGTTGACAAAACGGATCAGAATCTGAATCTTTTACTTTTGACAGCAGCATACACTAGCTCCTTTCAAAATAAAACCTATCCTGTGTCAAATAACATCCTCCTGCTGCAGTGAATTTACTTGATTTAAGAATTTAGGACAGTCAAACGGGATTTTTTTTTTTTTACTCTTTGGCTGAAAAACTCAGCGTTTTCAGCCATTAGCTTCAACAAACTCAGCTATTAGCTTTAGCATTTTCAGCTATCAATATCAGCATCTTCAGCTATCAGCACTAGCATCTTCAGTGGCCAAATTCAGCTCACAGCTTAACACTAGCATCATATGATATACATCTCATTTTTAGTTAGCTTAAAGCTAATTGTGGCAGCTCTAGACTATGTAGTGGATTTTAAAGGTAATATGGACACGATGCTCACTACTTTTCTTTTGTTTTTCTAAACGCCGGATATGACATCACGGATTTCACGAAGTGAAAATCAAATAAATAGAAACATTTCACGACGTTCATTTATGACTCCAATGCGTTCTGATGGTGAAAATGTGGATGGTTTATAAAAAATAAATACATTTAAACACATTTTTTTGTTCGAAATTGCATGTATCCGCAAAGCATTGTAGTCTACATTCGCTTATCTGGTGAGCATCAATGCACTCTAGTTTTTTGCAAAGACTTCTGGGAAATTTCTAGTGCATTTGATTTTGGAATTAGTAGATTTGGACAGCAGTAGAAGATGGCGAACGCACTACATAGTGGCTGGAGGGTCGGACATAGCTTAGGATTTTTTTGTCAAAAATAAACAAGATTGAAGTAGAATCTAATTATTTAAAAAAAATTCAACACATTTAAAATAAGCTGAGCTTTTAATTCTTATTCTCTACAATCTGAGATGCATAACATACAAATCTAAATAATTTGTAATCGTTTTGAACGTCATTTGTTCTGATAAAAGACTTCTATTGGACTTACTTAAAGACAAAAACACATTTCTACATGACTTCTATGACCGTAAATTGAACTTTTTATCATCTTTTTTGCTCAGTTGTTTGACAAGTTGAAAATCTAATCAACCAGACATATCAATTAATGTACATATTTTTATTAAAACATACACTTTGCAAAGAAATAAACATAGAAATAGATGAATAATATACATTTAAAAGTTATTGTTTTGGTTCTCACAGAGAGAATCAGCTGACCCAGATGAAGCCTTCAGGCTGTGGCTTCAGAGGAAACACGATCAGCAGCAGAAAGAAAGACAGCTTGTTAAGATGAAGAGGCTGGAGGAGGACAGCAGCTACTTGTTACACAGCCGTGAGGAGTGTGAACGTGCCTTTAAACTGTGAGTCTTAAAAAAATCATTACTGCTAGAAACATTTGGGTTTAAAAGCATCCCTGTGGAGTGAAGCTGTAGCTGATTTCTCTCTTCCATTCCTCAGCTGGCTGAGACGGAAGCGGGCAGAGAAGCTAGCCGAGCAGCAGGCTGCTCGAGAGCACTCCCGCAGGCTGGTGCTGGAGGAGCGGCGCCTTCGTCGTACCAGAGACCTGATGTGCACCATCAATGAGACCAAACCCTTCAGGTTCACGGAACAGCTGGCCTATCAGTTCTGAGCTAAATTATGCTATAACAAAAAATGATGACACACATGCAAAAATGCAATATTTTTTTCTGTATGTATATTTTATTTGTCTAATTATATTCTTGTATTTGTACACATTTTAAAATAGTTAACCGCAGTGACCTCATCTCAGTGTAAATATGTCTAGTATACTTTCTTTACTCATATTAAGTAACTAACTTATTTTAACTTTCAGGAGCATCTTTATAAATTCTAATTTGAATTATTTTATTTAATTTCGTCTATAAATTTCAAGTGTATAAATCTATAAACTGATTCATTCATTTAGTTTTGATCTTTATACCTTATTTTGAAAAATATGGTAGAAAAGATGCACAAGGACAAAATAATTGCAGCACTGAGAGGATTAAGAAAAGAAAAATAGATGGAAATGAGGAGAGTCATTAGAAGTGGTTAAGAGAGAAACATTATCCACAGATGTGTCCAGGAACCTGAAACGACGTCAGATCTGTTGGATCTGCTCTGAAGTCTTTTCAGATGAAGCTTCTGTTTCCCTTAGAAACCCAATATTCCAGACTCTGAGGGAGGAGACCAGAATCACAGAATCCATGCTGTTTGAGGTCTGGCATAAAGTATTTTAGTCTGTGGTGGTTTGAGAAGCAATAGCATCTACGGTATGAACTGTTTCACCAAAGCCAACCACAGCCGTCCTTTTTTCTTGTATGTCTGTTCATACTTTTAGCACATTTTTGGTTAAATTATTTTATCCAGTTCCAACTTTTGGGTCACCAAAACTTTATTGAAAACACAGTTTTAAGATACATCCGCATGTCTTGCACACTTACATGTACCACATGTTATGTACGTATATATGGACTCTTTATTAACTGCAACTCAAGCATTTAAGATTGCTGCATTTGTTTTATCTGTTATTTGATTTCGTGTCATTCAAATTTAGGATTTTTTTTAGTTCTTTTTGCTTAAATAAATATAAATTTCTCCTTAAATAAATGAAATGTTCCAGATTCTATTGTTCATTTAATTCAAAAACTAAAGCAGGGATAGCTAGCTAGCTAACTAGATAGCTAGTTCATTTAATTCAAAAACTAAAGCTAAGATAGCTAGCTAGCTAACTAGATAGCTAGTTAATTTAATAAAAAAAAACAAAGTTAAGATAGCTAGCTAACTAGATAGCTAGTTAGTTTAATAAAAAAAACTGAAGCTAAGATAGCAAGCTAACTAAATAGCTAGTTAATTTATTAAAAAAACTTAAGCTAAGATAGCTAGCGAACTAGATAGCTAGTTCATTTAAATAAAAAAACCTAAAGCTAAGATAGCTAGCTAGCTAACTAGATAGCTTGTTCTTTTATTAAAAAAAACCTAAAGCTAAGATAGCTAGCTAGCTAACTAGATAGCTTGTTCTTTTATTAAAAAAAAACCTAAAGCTAAGATAGCTAGCTAACTATATAGCTTCAGGGTTTTTTTATTAAATGAACTGGCTAAGATAGCTAGCTAGCTAACTAGATTTCTTTTAATAAAAAAAGCTAAAGCTAAGATAGCTAGCTAACTCAACATCTAGCTTGATAGATCCTTAGATTGCTGGCCAGCTTGTTTATTTATTAAAAAACTAAAGCTTTGATAGCAAGCTAATTCTGGCTAGCTTTCTAGCTAGATGTAAAAAAAAAAATGCCAATATTAAAACTACTTATCAAAAATAGTGGTGTTGAACACTTAAGCAATGTCAGCAATTAAAACATATAAATTTAAATTGAAATTAGACTTTATTCTGCAAAACTTTTCAGGCTGCACACATACATTTAACGACCAACAACATTCATTATTTAATATTAAAAACACATTAGTAGCCAACCTAAAATTTGTTTTCATTTTTTTTTTCTGGTTAGCGTTTTTTTCTTTCAGAAAAACAAAGTAACTTCTTTATGCATCCATGAGATTTACAGTGCACGACTTTGCTTATCATCCGCATCAAAACACAAACAAAACAGAAGAAAGCCCGTACAAATACGTGTTCCTTGAAACAGGAACGACTGGCATCTTTTTTAGAAAGAAAAAATAGAAAGGCACTATCATTAAAACACTTAAATAAGATCAGGTTATAAACACACATTCACAGTGGACATGAGTAAAGGAAAACATTTATAATTTCATGAGAAAAAACAACAAACAATAAATTCACCTTAAAATAAGATTTTCTCCCTAAGGTATTTAAACGAGTGCTTTTTTCAAATCTAAAACCCTAAAATAAAACAAAAGAAACAACACAGTGCTCCATTTTTTGACAGATATTCTTACTGGCACAAAATGTAAAATCAGGAAAACATTGATGTAAGTTATGGCAACAAAACAGTCCCATGTATCAAGAGGATTTTAGGTTTTCTGACCTCCAAAAAAGAAGTTTAGTTTGGTATTGAGAGTGTTTCTGAAGAATTCGATCATTGTAAAAAAAATAAAATCACAAGCCAAAGAAATGAAATGTAAACATTAAGAATGACAGCGTTAATCTTTATGAGGCAACTGAATACAAGAAAAAAAGTCTAAATATCAAATAGGCAACATCGCTGACCAGCTTTTCAAACAATACAAAAATAGTAATGTTCTTTTTTCAAAGCTCACTCAATAAATAATTAAAATATTGGAGGGATTTGACTGAAAACTGTGCCTTTTCTGCTTCTAAAGCTCATCTTTTGGGTTGACGCTGAAGCTTTGACTCCACAC
This sequence comes from Oryzias melastigma, assembly GCF_002922805.2. NCBI lineage: Eukaryota > Metazoa > Chordata > Actinopteri > Beloniformes > Adrianichthyidae > Oryzias > Oryzias melastigma. The sequence goes on from NC_050515.1 coordinate 7,981,019, forward strand.
GGACTGCGTGTCCAAAGCCTGGATCACCTCATCGGCCTGAAGTCTCTCCTAAGGGAGAAAGAAAATGAGCAAAAAGCACCAGAGTTAAATAAAATGTGGGACATCAATGCTTCTCTGTGATTACGCCGGGTGCACACCGCACGCGGAATCCGGTTCACCAGTTCACACCAGACGGTCCACAAGCGGTTCTGCTCAGCTGTGATTATTTCCATAATTATTTCAATTAATTTGACATCTTGACTCGTCGCCAACTGCTCTCCTCCTCTCTGTTGTTGATTGGGATTTTAGACATCCAAAAACACGCTTGTTCGCGTTTCTTTATTCGTGATTTCACATATTTGCGGATTATATCGCGAAAATATCCTGATAATCGCGGAAGATAATTATCATTCAGAGCATTATTATGCTATTATCCAATTTCAATTTATTGGTTTTATTTGTTGATTTTGCTTAAGTGTTATACACCCCTAATTTTTTAAAGTAGCTTTAATATTGGTATTTTTTTTTTTTTTTGCTTTATTTTGGATGAAAACGGCAAATTCTGGATAGAGACTCAATTTAATATTGACGTAATTTTACATTTACAGCAAAAATGAAAAAAAATCTAAATTTTTGATAATTTTTTTTTCATAACTAATGATTGAAACTGAAAAAAGGGAATATTTTTACAATAATCTTACTTAAAATCCAATTAAAACATTTTTATTAACAAAGACGCATTATTTTAAAATCAATTTATTAATTATATATATTTATATTAGATATTCTAAATAAACTTTCGATTAATGAAATTTGCTTGATTACACAACTTGCTTTAAATTTTGGAAATATTTCCAAAGAATCACTTCTGGTAGTTGAGTTAAAAAAAATCTTATATTTATTCTATCAAAATGTTTTATTGAACACCTAAAACAAGGTCAGAATTAAGGTGCAGTCACACAGGGTTTACCAGTTCTCTGAAGAGTGGGTCCAGCGTGAACCACAAAGCGATGGCACACCTCTGTCCACTGGTGACGGCCTTCACTCCGTGTGGATTCTCCCCTCCTGACGAGAAACTCACCATTCTACCACATTTGGGCTTCACTGACGCCTAAAAGAGAAGATATAGAGCGCTCAGTAGTTTTCTAGACTCTGAATTTTTAAGAATTTCTGAGAGTTCAAGCCTTCTTCTTAACAGTTCTTTGTTGAAACTTTTTATTCTTAGAATAATTTGAAATTCATACATACATACGTATATATATATATTTCTTTTTTTGGACCCCAATAAGATGTCCCGATCTAGTTTTCACGAGGGAACGTCTCACCGTGACTGTTTTGGCATCTATTTCCGTGAAGATGAACTCTCCTCCATCAAAATCTCCATTTAGGTATAACAGTGCACTAAAAGACAGAAGTAAAAAAAGACATTTTATAGAGCACGGGATATGAATATTTTACTCAGACTGATGCTACATATAAGATTTATGACGACTAAAGTAGCACCTGTAGTCCCTGTAGGTGTATGCTGGCGGTTCCTTCCAGCACTCGTGGGCATCAGGGTCCAGCAGACAGTTGTCTGCATGGATGGGATGGCTCAGGTCATTTCTGTGATCTTGCTGTCCTGAGGACATTAAGGTTACAAATAGATTTTCAGAATGGTTCAGACTTTGGGTAAAGCATTTCTCCCAGATGGAAATATCATGTCAATTGTTTGTGTACCTGTGATGGCTGTCCGACACACCAGGTGTGTGTAGGAGAAGTGCAGGGTGGAGTTAAGCATGAAGTAGGACTCTACGATTCGTCGTGCTCGTTCACTGACGTTGTAAAAGAGGCGAGCGCTCTTCATGGGAACTCTGCCTTCGTAGCCATACTGAGAAAAGAGGAAAATGCTGTCAGCAACCACAGAAATATATAGAATTATGCCTCTTTTAAAGACTCACCCCTATATACATTGAGTTCTTGTAGCATTTTTCCAATAATGGAAGAAAAATGTGAAGAAAATTAGGCAAAAAAATTCTATTTTTAAGTATTTATTTATTCAAAAAAACCTCCACACCCTGCTGTGAGCTCTTAGTTTTGGGTGCTGGGAAGGGGGGCGGGGTTGCCCGCTCAAAAACAAAAAGGGTAGTTTCTAATGAACTACTACGTTTTTTTTTTTTTAATTAGGCTAAAAATTGGGATAAACATAATTAAAAGTAGAGGTGTGCAAAAATATCGATATTGCAACATATCGCGAAATTTAGTCCTGCGATTGATTCTCAACGATTCTCACCAAGTATTGATCTTTAATTGAAGAGGCTGTAAAATGTTGTATTTGTCATCCTTTGGTGACACGTTCTTTTGGAGGTAGATAGGGGCGTGTTCCAGCACTGGCTGAGATAATTTTTTACCAATTATCGCAGTATCGGATATCATCGATACCAGGAGATGTGTATCGTGTATCGCATCGTTTCATGAGGTACCCAGTGATTCCCAGCCCTAATTTAAAGACCACTAAAATAGACCAAAAGAGGATTGGAGTGGGTCTTTAAAGAGGTGAGATCAACTTCCTGTAGCTAGGAGAGCTAATCAACTGGTGCACCTGTAAAGTTTTAAGCACAGTTGCTCCCTCAAACTTCTCATTGGGCGTGTGGGGGGAAGTCCTTCCTCTGTAACCATCTCCAGCCATGGTGACAGCCTGAAGGACAAGAATAAACCCACAAAAAGATTTTAAACATATATGTACATATATGTTTATTAACAGAAAAAGGAAAAAAAAAGCGTTTTCCCGAGCGTCCTTACCTGAGCCAGGTTTCTGAGCTCCTCACAGTCCTGCTCAGACATAATGTGATCAAACAGAGCCCGCTGAGTCCCGTTCAAGTCCCCCGAGTTCTGCACGAGCTGCACGCCCTCATATATCAAAGGGCCGCCTGCGAGGATCATACCACAGCGTTTACAGTCTGCCGCAATCTTTGCCATCTCTTTATCTTTGGTAGCAGCGTCGTCGCCCGCGGTTACCTTCTTTCAGCTGCTGTGGAGCGGCGATTTTCTTCCCCGAGATGGGAACGAACTCCATCCCGCCGTCAGTGCTGGAGGGGATCCTGAGACAGAGCAGATAGTGTGTTTGTCCTGAGGTGTGATAACCATGATTGGGAACGTCGAGCAACTTTAGGGATCTTTGTATGATGGTGTAGAACCAACGTTTTTCCAGTGATTTTTTTTCATTTTGTGCATATTTGCATGTATAACTTTTGCTGCATCGACTCCTTATAGAAAAATATGTTTATAAACATTTATATGGATATAAATATAGTAAATAGTATACCTGTTTAGGTCATTTCTTCCACCTGTACTACTCCAGTAATTCTGCAGGAAAAAGAAACATTTTTTGGTTTTAATAGGGAAAAAAAACATGTTTTTTTTTTAGAAATTTAGAAATATGACCAGCACATTTTATTGCTTTTTTTGATTAATTTCGATCTATTTTTAGCAACAAAAAAAAACATTCAATAAACTACTAAAAATGATTGTAAAAAGCTGTAAAAAGCAGTCAGACTGCATCATTTTGGGCATTTCAAGGTGTGACCAGCAGGTGGCAGTGTTGTCCCAGCAGACAGCGGGGCTCAGCTGTTTGCCAGACACCTGTCCCTCTGCTGTGGGCTCTGCCAGCTGCAGGTTTATGATGCCATACCCGCCCCGCTGGAGATCCGCTCCACATGGTGACCTGGTTTACCGCTAACCGCTAGTTAAGCAACAAACCCGGTCATTTTTAGCTGACTGAGAATTAAATAGAACAGGAACACAGGCTGCTTCAGTCCATGAACTCACCCCTTCAGTGAATTCTGCACCCATTATTTGGCTGCCCATCAGCAGCAGCTCCAGCTCCTGTTTGTGTCGTCTCAGATACCGCGCTGCGTCCTGCAGAAACACACAAGCACACATCAATGAGTCAAAAAACTGTTGGTTTGCTTCTTAAAATAAAGTCAAGTAATGTATTTCCATGAAGTTTATACGTTTTAGTGACTTTTATAGTAAAAAAAATGTTTTTATGTAGTATTTTCATTTGGATAACTAGTACATTAAGTGTTGAATTTTCCTTAAGCGACTTGACTTTTTCATTTATTCTTGTCAAAATGTAAGACTTGGGTAAAGTTAGGTGGATTTAGACTGAGGGTTTTTTGTCTGCTCCAGCAACTTTCAACATGTGACTTCTGCACAACCTTACTGACGAATAAAACGTAATATTCTTGCATTGTTTATACCGGTATGTGTGAGTTTTACTTCCAAACCGTTTTAAATATTTATCCAAAAATGCAATAATACCACGGGTAGTGAAAACCAGTTCTTAGTCATTAGCTTCACGAGGAAGTGAAGCCACAAAACCCTAGCAGCCCGCAGCGTTTTTCATTTCCATCATCCTCCAGTTGTTACAGAGGTTTCCACAGAACCTCTGACCCCACTTTCCTGCTCCTTCCAAGTTCCTGAAAGGCTCTTTGGGTTCGGCGCTGGTGAGGAGGAGCGTTCTGCAAAGGAGCTCCAGGAGCAGAGAGGAGGTGTCCTGCAGGCCGGTTAGTGCTGGACAGACCAAACCGCTCCAGGAATGTAAGCAGTTAAGGGAAAGATGTAAACATGTTGCCTTTCAGGCTCTTTATCTGACATACGTACACGGGGGAATGGAAACTTCTCCTGTTCTAATGAAGAACAGACTTTCTGAGCCCGTTTGGGAATTCAGGCCTGCTTGAGTTTGATCAGGATTATGAGCAGCTTTTTTTTTTTAGCTCAACCTGCGGTCGCTCGTAAAAATAATGGTCTTATCTAAACAGATAATGGACTTGCCAAACAGTTGGAACTGGATGGAGAACATGTCCAAGTGAAGAGAACAGATTCTGAGGAAACTTCTGCGGCAGGCTGCGAGCTCGTCCAAGAAAAACATCAATCCGGCTTCTCGTTTCCAGTTTTCCGTCCCGATCCTTCTGTGCTCCCTCTTTCTATGAAATCATAACCGTTTATGCTTCTTCTGCTTAGATGTGCATGGAAAACCGTTTCCACGGAATCAAAAGAGGAAAAGCTGGAACTCCAGGAGCTCCAGAGAACAGTAGAGGTTTTCAGACGTTCCTGAGAATGGACGCAAAGTTCCAGGAATTCTGAATGAAAAACCTGTTTTATTTAGCAAGATATTCTTTTGAAAACTTTTATTGCTCTAATTTTATGAAGAGAAAATAGTGTCAACCGATTTATGTTAAAAATATTTCATCTGTAACTTGCGTCTGTCTGTTATTTAAGACATTTATTAAAATAACCTTTAAAAATGCAAACACACAAGATTATAGTTCTTTAGGCTAATTTCCACCTTCAGTCCCCATAGAACAGGTCGATGGTTCCCAAGTAAAACAACAAGTTAATTCAACAAAGAAACGACAACAGAATTCAGACAACAGCAGATACAGAAATAACACAGATGGAGTTGTTAATAGGAAAAATAAAATAGTAAATTCATAAACATAGAAACAACAATTAAGGGAAAAGTAGACAAATAAAAAAAAATGTGATAAGTAAAATAGGTGGACAGATGTGACAGAAAAAACTAAAATAAATAGAAAAAAATGTAAATCAAAATATTTTATAGTTAAAAGAAAAATAAAAATAAATTAAATCAAAATAAAATAAAAAACTAATTTTAAATCTTAATTAAATCCATATAAAATCAATTAATCCAAATCTAAATTCAAATTCAAATCCAGATTTAAGTGTAAATCCAAATCTAAATTAAAATTGAAATCCAAATAATCTAAATCTAAACCTAAATCTAAATCCTCAAAATCTAAATCTAAATCCAAATCTAATTCCCAATCTAAACCTAAATCCAAATAATCTTAATCTAAACCTTAATTTAAATCCAAATCTAAATCCTCATAATCTAAATCTAAATCAAAATCTAATTCCCAATCTAAATCTAAATCCAAATTTAAATGAAAATAATCTTAATCTAAACCTAAATCTAAATCTAAATCCTCATAATCTAAATCTAAATCCAAATTTAAATCCAAATAATCTTAATCTAAACCTAAATCTAAACTCAAATCTAAATCATCTAAATCCAAATCCAAATCATCTAAATCTAAATCCGCATAATGAAAATTAAAATCCAAATCTAAAAAAAATTTGTTTAAACTGAATATTTAGATTAAAAAAATAATCTTAATTACGAGGTATTTCTATGAAAAAAACTTTAAATCTAAGTTAAAGTGGCTGATAAGACTCTGATGATCCAGCTCCTCATGCGTTTGTAACTGATGTGTGGTTTTGAGTGTGTGTAACGGCAGCTAGTGTGTACTATTCAAAGATTCGTATGCATAGGAGCCGTTTAGAATTTGTAGTTAGTTTCTGTATTTGTAAGTTCTTGTTATTCTATTGCACATATAAATACACAATTGCAAGTACACCCGGTTACACACAAAATGTATTGTAGGAGTTACAAATCAAGAATTACACACAAAACCAGTCAGACTATTTCGATTCCATTTTTTTTTTACTTACCACTCTTTCTGTAAAAACACCACCTTAAATCTAAGTAACTAATAGAAATGTAACACACACTCTGTACAGTTAGAGTACTGACCTCTCGTGGCTCGCCATCATGTCCGAGCACCTCCCTGTAGAAATCAACGTTTTCCGTCATGAACTCCTCTCCGTCGTGGAACAAAAGGTAGGTCAGAGCGCACTGCAGCGCGTCCTCCAGCCTGTCCACTGCTCAAAGGAGAAAAACTCTTTAGAGACTCTCTTCTTAATACTTTACGTGTGGTATTATCTGACCGAATGCACAGTGAGCTTCAGGAAAATGTAATAATGCCAAAATAATAAATTCTAACAGGAGTTTCTATATGAAACATTCAAACCACAACCTTAAAAAAACGGCCACCGACGCTAGGCTAGCTAGGATCGCAAGTGCTGCGAACTCACCACGCGCACGCCGTTCAAAATCTACAACTTCTAATAACATTTTTCCACAGTAGTTTGATAATGAAGCTCGAGAAGTTGCAAGACGATCAATGAAAAACCCTCGGACGAGTTTTTGTTTGTACTAAAAGTGCTTTTTTTTAATTTTAATTCAAGATGGCGTCCTCTTCCCAAGGTCAAAGGTCAATGAAACTTCTTTGGTGGTTGTATACTTAAAGTGATGGAATGCGTGTAAAGTTTTTTTAAAAAAGAATAGCACGGACAAGAGTGTCTTTTTCCCAGTTTTGTGCAAAATGTGAAGATCACCAAATCTCACACTTTGACCAAAAATGGCCGCCAAGCCGTAGATCATGTGGCCATCCCATAATAATGTCAAAAGTTTTTGTGGATTTCCTCGACACGTCTTCTGGTTTTGTTTGTGTATTTTGACAAAAAACTCAGACGAGTTTTTATTTGTAGCTTTGACTAAAAGTGCTTTTCTTGAAAATTCAAGATGGCGACCTCTTCCCAGGGTCAAAGGTCAATGAAACCTCTATGGTGGTTGTATACTTAAAGTAGCTGCATGTGTGTGAAATTTTGTGACAACTGCACTCACAAAAGTGTCGTTTTCCCATTTTGTGTGAAAATCGTAAATCGCACACTTTGCCACAAAATGGCTGCCAAGTCGTAGATCATGTGGCCATCCCATAATATTGTCAAAAGTTTTTGTGGATTTCCTCGAAACGTCTTTTGGTTTTGTTTGCGTATTTTGACAAAAAGCTTAGACGAGTTTTTATTTGTAGCTCATACTAAAAGTGCTTTTTCTTAAAAATTCAAGATGGCGACCTCTTCCCAGGGTCAAAGGTCAATTAAACCTCTATGGGGGTTGTACACTTAAAGTAGCAGCATGTGTGTGAAGTTTTGTGACAACTGCACTAACAAAAGAGTCGTTTTCCCATTTTATGTGAAAATCGCGAATCTCACACTTTGCCTCAAAATGGCCGCCAAGCCGTCGGGCATGATGTGGCCATCCCATAATAATGTCAAAAGTTCTTCTGGATATCCCCGGCATATGTGTTTTGGTTTCGTTAGTGTGTTTTTTTGGCTTCATAAGTGGTTTTCGGCTCATTCATTTGACTTTTTTATGGTTTCATGTGTGATGTCATCGTCTTGGGGGCGGAGTCATTCACTATGCTGTAAAATTCATTTTCACAGGGGAAGAGTTAACAGTTGATGTGGAAGTTTGAGTTTTGTCAGGAGTAATGTGTTGGCACAAAAGGACTTTATATTTCAGAATCATGACCTCGTGACCTTACATCATCAAGAAGACGTGTGCATCAGACACGGTAATCCCAGAACTCTGAGCGGTCTGTTACGCCCGCCTTTGTGGTCACCACGGCAACTTGCATGAACATGCATATCGATGGGCGTGTACTCTACAGATTCATTCGTCTGATTTTACTCTAAAGTCGTCATAAGATGAGGCAAGTTCTTCGCAGAGCCGCAGAGACTCTAGACATCTGAAAAACATGACGATGGAAACACAAACCTTTGAAGTATGCAAACTGGAGGTAGTCGTAGTGCAGAGGAAGGTAGTTCTCCATGGGTGAGAGGCGGCCGGGTCGGGTGGCGAGGTCCCGAACGCATTCGTGTTCACAGTGGAGCACCTGAGTGAAGTGATCTGTAACGACATGTTAGTTTTGACAGATGTAAGAATTAGGTTCGTTTTTGACAATTTCACAGAATTTTTAGTTTTACTGGCAAAATACTGTGGAAATAATCATCGACTTTTCTTCAGTAATTGGTAAAAATTCGACATTATCCAATCAATATACTGTGTATTGGGCAAAAACATTTTTGTCACTTATTTTGAAGAGTCTGACATGAGAAAAGACGAGTTTGGTCTGAAAAGTCCATCATTACAGAATCCACTAAATCACAGTTTGAGTTTTTAATTATGTATTTGTATAATGGTGTAGAAAATGAATATTTGGTCAATAAAAACAAACCTTTATAATGTAACCCTGATTAAAGCTTCCTTTAGGTCTTCATCAGATTCCACTACAGCTGATATTTTGGTTCATCCCATTATTTAACTAAAATTAGCTATGAAAGCTGTATTAGAAAGACTTTAGTTTAGCTTATTGTTTAGGAAAAATAAAATACACAAAGAAGGCTCATAAAAATAAAATCTAAACTCAAATGGCTTATTCAAGGTCTCCACCAAAACGAATCACACATAATAAAAAAAAAAAAAATCAAAATACAGAAAAAGTGACAATACATATAACAGAAGTTCACAAGTAACATAATTTGCTTAAAAACAGCAATAAAATCCAATTAAGAGCAGAAACACAAATTTATGATCTATGAAATCTCACTATTGAGATAAACGTGCAGAAGTGAATGACATTTTTCAGATTAAAACACAAAAAAGACAATTTGAGTCATGAGAAAAAAAAGTGATTTTTTTGTTAATCAAAAAGAAATCCATCAAATAAAATATAAGGAATAAATCAAAAGGTTGAGAAACTTAAATACTTTCAGTACTAGGTAGTAATAGATACTTAGAACGTTCAGATGGAGGATCTCTTCTTTGGGTTTAGGAATAAAACACCCAAAAATATGCTTCTTAGGAGGAAGTTAATTCCTTCCAAATGTTTAAAAGGAGCATCGGCAGTGACAGCATACTTGTATATTTGTATGCTGCTGAATTCAAAGTGTCACCAGAGCAGAGATTACTGCCCGCAGCATTACAAAAACCTCAGTTTGAAGGAGATTATTTTTTAAATGTTGCTCTTTCTTTGCAGATCTGTGGGAAAACCCTCTTGTTGCCAAATAAACTACAAAAATACCATCATGTTCCTTTAAAAATAAACCCCACAGAACTGCATTTAGGTTTAAAGTAAAGTTGTTTTGGCTGAAAATGTTTCAGATCTGTAAATGGACTGCAGTCAGTCTTTACTTCTGGTTTGAGCTCCTGGATCGTTGGAAAAGGTAACAGAGCAATAAAGCAGAGAAAGCTGGCTTCCACATGAGCCATCCTCACTATAATTTAAAGTTTTATTTGTTTTAGAGGCTCTGAACATTGACGTCACTTTCTTTTGTAGGGAGCACAATCGTAGTATTCTTCTACGATCAATATAGTCATTTAGAATAGGTCATAGTGGTGCGGGTAACACAAAAAAATGAAAATGGACAAATAAATCATTGTAATTGTGTCTTTATGATGCAGAACTGGAGTACTCTGCTGCTGTGGTGGTGAACCACATGGAAATGAATAACTTGTGGCTTTCTTTCCTGCTTGTTTGGGGTTTTCTTGTGACCAAAGATTACAACATCTGTATCCGTAAAAGTGTAACAAAACATTTGACCACCACGTAAACTCAAGCCGGTCTAAAAAATGATTTCAGGAAATGAGGTATAATCAGTTTTGAACGGGGGGTGATCCAGAGTTTGTTGAACCGTTCCATCACGGCCAAACCAAAACATTCCGTGTGGTGTGAATAACAATCTCCTGTGGAGGTTAGAAAACACTAACTTAAGGACGTTTCTTTTAAAAGCTAAAATTGACTTAATTGTGTAAATGCTTTTTAAGCATTCACTTTATAGAGATTCTCCTACTCCTCTTCGATGGTATTTTCGTAGGCACATAAAAACACTCGTTCAGGACATTACTGCTTGTATTGTTGGTACTCGTAAACTTTATAGTTTTTAAATATTGAGCAGACTAGGCCCCATAGGAAATAACTGAGAAAGCCCTCAAATTCAGTGTTTTAAGTAGATTAGCAACAAGCCTTCAAACACATTCTTGGGCCAAAATGGAGTTTAGCTAATATTTTAGCAACATGCTACATTTTTTGGCTAATTTGTTATCTGCTGGAGTTTTTAGGCTAATTTAGAGTTTAGCTTCTATTTTACCAACATGCTAACTTTTTGACTGATTTAGTTAACTAGGAAATGTTTGGCTATTTTGGAGTTTAGCTAATATTTTAGCAACATGCTAACATTTTTGGCTAACTTGTTATGTACTGGATTTTTTAGGGTATTTTAGAGTTTAGCTTTTATTTCACCAACATGCTAACTTTTTGACTAATTTAGCTTATAAAGAAATGTTACGTTATTTTGGAGTTTAGCCAATATTTTAGCAACATGCTAACATTTTTGGCTAATTTGTTATCAACTGGGGTTTTTTAGGCTATTTTAGAGTTTAGCTTCCATTTTACCAACATGATAACTTTTTGACTGATTTAGTTTATTCAGAAATGGTACGCAATTTTGGAGTTTAGCTTCTATTTTAGCAACAGGCTAACATTTTGACTAATTTAGTTAACTGAGAAATTTTAATCTATTTTGGAGTTTAGCTAATATTTTAGCAATATGCTAAATTTTTTGGCTAATTTGTTATCTACGGGAGTTTTTAGGCTAATTTAGAGTTTAGCTTCCATTTTACCACCATGCTAACTTTTTGACTGATTTAGTGAACTGGGAAATGTTTGGGTATTTTGAAGTTTAGCTAATATTTTAGTAACATGCTAACATGTTTGGCTAATTTGTTATGTACTGGATTTTTTTTAGGCTATTTTAGAGTTTAGCTTTTTTTTCACCAACATGCTAACTTTTTGACTAATTTAGTTTATTCAGAAATGCTACATCATTTTTTTAGTTTAGCTAATATTTTAGCAACATGCTAACATTTTTGGCTAATTTGTTATCAACTGGTGGTTTTTAGGCTATTTTAGAGTTTAGCTTCTATTTTAGCAACAGGCTAACTTTTTGACTAATTTAGTTAACTGAGAAATATTTGTCTATTTTGGAGTTTAGCTAATATTTTAGCGACATGCTAACATTTTTGGCTAATTTGTTACTTTGGTTTTTTAGGCTATTTCAGAGTTTAGCTTCTATTTTAGCAACAGGCTAACTTTTTGACTAATTGAGTTAACTGAGAAATTTTAAGCTATTTTTGAGTTTAGCTAATATTTTAGCAACAGGCTAACTTTTTGACCAATTTAGTTTAATCAGAAATGTTATGCTATTTTAGAGTTTAGCTCTTATTTTAGCAACAGGCTAACTTTTTGACTAATTTGGTTAACTGAGAAATTTTAAGCTAGTTTACCTAATATTTTAGCAACTTGCTAAGATTTTTGCCTAGTTTGTTACTGGTTTTTTTTAGACTAACTTAAGAGTTTAGCTTCTATTTTAGCAACAGGCTAACATTTTTGATTTATCTAGTTTACTGAGTTATTTTTGTCTATTTTGGAGTTCAGCTAGAATTTAAGCAATGGGCTAGCATTTTTGGGGTAATTTGACATCAACTAAGGTTTTTTTAGTGTTAATTTTGAGTTCAGCTCATATTTAAATATTTTAGAAAAATGGGCACATATTAGAGATTTTTAAGCAGTTTTACAATTTTTTTTTAATTAAGTCAACTTCAGTGATCTTTCATAACAAAATTTCCAGTCTTTTCCTTTTGCTTTTTCAGCAAATCCCTTCAGCAGTCAAAGTAAACTGCGTCACCATTTTCAGCAAAAAGCTTCATCATCTTCAGTGACTTCTTTCAAAACGCAGTCACACTAGTATTATACAGGTAATGCATCTTTTCCTGTTGAACTTATTTTTTACCTCAATGAAATTGCCATGAAGCAGCACAAGAAAAAGTAAAAGCAATTTTATAAAACCAATGAAATGTTTTTAAAAAAGCACATTACAGTGCATATCAGTACCTTTTGAAAGGACATCTACAGATGCAATTAAATTTATACTTTTTGCTCCTACCTGATACAACTTCCAGCAGGCTGTAACGGTAACGGAGGTGATCGTGGTCCTCAAACTTCTGCGGACCTTGGCACAAAGCCCGACAAGCCACATCTGCTTGGAAGTATTCCACCAGCGCTTCCTCGAACAGGGAAATGGCTCCTTCATAATCCTCTTTGTCGTAGAACTTCACCGCATCCGTGAAGCAGCGCTGATGTGGGGAAGAGAGATGAAAGATGGAGAGATCTTCTATGACGTGATCTTCTATCGTGTTAACGGTTGACAAGTTACAGTGTGTTAAAGATTTGTTCAAAGTTAAGAGCTGATAATGGAAGGGTTAAAGTTTACTGAGATCTTGTAATGACAAAGGTTTTCCTTCCCACCTGGTGAGGCCGCACTTCTCGGTCCACAAAGTGTTGCTCCCTGACCCCCTCCAGGACTTTGTACTGCTCCAGGTTCTGACCCATCTCCACATGTTCCGGGTTAGCTTGGAAATAGGTATGGGCTGCTGCTGCTGCTTTTTCTGGCTGCTTCAGCTACAAAACAAAGACAAAAAAAAATCTATAAGAATACAATTCTTCTTTTAAAACCTTTTTTCTAAGACTTACTCCAATAAAAATCATGTTTTTAACATGTCCTGGTGGTAATTTCCTCATAATTGAGGACATATTTAAAGAAAATTAAGCTTAAAATTGCATCTCTGAGTATTTTTAATTCAAAGTATTGTGAATTATATAGGGCTGGGTTGAAAAACCAGGAGCAACCTGGAGTGTTTTAGTGATCCACTTCATAAGATAAAGAAAAAACGCGCTTTAACTTCAATTGGAATTGAATATGTATATATTAATGCAGAGCATTTTGCACATTTTTGTTTAATTGTAACTTTTTTCTCTCATTTTAGTGCAAGTTGCACCAATGGGTTGATGGTCAAACTTAGAAAAATGTTGCGTTCGTGTGGTGTTGGAATGATTGGACAAAAGACGTCAAACTCCAAAAACGGACACAAATATCAGAATAATTTCCAAAATGACATAAATGCAGAATAACTTTCAGCACGTGAACAAAGGTGAATGTGTTTGTAGTGCACCATCTATGTGGAAACACCAAAATTGCAGGAAAAAATAAACATTAATGAGGGTTTTCATCAATAAATTGTTCATTTTAAGACTTTTTTATGGAAAAGTAGAAGAAGAAAAAAAAACCTTAACCAGTTCAGGTCAGATCAGGCAATTTTTTTTAATTTTGCTACAAAAATATGAGCAGATCCCCTTTGAAGAATCCTATCAGAAGAAGACAACAGAGTTCTGACAGTCTGCAGGCGCTCCTGAAAGTCTGCATCCACAGGAGGAAACAGACTTTCTGACAAAAACAAAAAAAAAGGCTTCATTTGAAGACATATTCTTGGCCAAAAGGTTGATGTGATATATTTGAGTTTTCTTTTAATATAAAAAGAACAAAAAAAGAAATAACTTGATGCAGAAGAAGCAGATTTAGGAGGACAAACCGTTCCCATCCACATCCTGTTATTTCGTATGAGAGCTGTCATCATCGTGGATAATGTAACTGATGGGTTCCTTGCAGTCAAATTATTTAAACGTGGAGATCTTGGACGTCTTAAAGCCTCCTAGACATGTTTTTTTTTCACAAAAAAATGTTGTGTTGACAGTTTAAGAAAGTTAAAAAGATGTAACATCATCATATTTTCATATTGTTTGATGGGAGGGTTAATAAAAACTTTGTTGTGTGTGTTTTTTTTCTGCATATTGAAGAAAAAAATGCTAAAACTTAACCAATCTCCATGTGATCCAAAGTGAACATTTGTTTCTATTTATGAAAAAAAAGAAGTACAGCACAATTAGCTACAAAAAGGTTCTTTTGTGTATCCATAGTTTAGTAAAATCCCTGGAAAATCAAATTTTTTTTGCAGAAACAGATCTCAAAAGAGAAGTTAAATATCTCCCCAAACTTTGTGCATCACATCAAAACAAATAAATGGAAGAAATCTCATGAAATAAGGAGAAAATCTTGTGTTTTGACGAAGAATAGCAGGTACTGATGTGACAACACTGCATCGGTTTCATCAGGCAGTAAAAAAGGAAAGAAAAGAGGCCCAGCGGGACCAATTGATTAGTCAAAAAGGCCAAAAGGGGAGGTGGAGCTGAGTGCATTCTTGGCAGGATCACCTGGCTGAAGCAGGCGGGGGGCGCCCAGCAGGATTGACCTACTCAAACAGGAGGAAGGAAAACCACAACACTGGGGCCAAAGTGAGACATTTTTAAGTCGTTTTTTTATTTTTTTTTAAAGATAAAATAGGAGTAAAAAAATCCCAGGAGATATGAGCATGAAGTCTTTCCTGGAGTTTAAACAAAGAAGAAGCTTTAAATTTAAAAATCCTGCTTTGAATCCAAGAGCGCAGATGGGTAAAATAAACTCCTTCTTGTCACACATCCGCATCTTCTGCACGGCGTAAATCTTTGTCTTATCATTAAAAATCAAAAACAGACGTTAAAACTTCTACCAAGTCACCTCTCGGGCGTCAGAGATCCCCCAAAAATAAAGAAAAACTTATAGAAAACAGAAAAAATGTGCATTTAGACTGCATGTCTAACATATAAACTCAGTGGATTTGAAAAGGATCTCCAGCAGACTTCCTCCCAGAGACAAGCTAAATTATTATTTATTTATTTAGCTTAATTATGTTGTTATCTTAATTAATTTCAAATAAAGTTGTCGCTACGACTCATGAGACAACACCTTCTTCCCTTCTGCCACTCTGCTCCGAGCTGCATGTGACAAACACGTTTTTTTTAAACTTCAAAACGGCGCCTTTTCTGTTGGTTTTATCTCCATGGCAACCATTTAGTTTTTTGGTCACCTGGGAGTGACGAACAAGTCTAGGTAAGTTTTAAAAGAATCGGCAAAAGTACATTTTTGGATTTCCTTAGCAACAGAGATTTTTGTTAGCCACGCCCACATTCTTGATATGTTCGTATCATATGTCATATCATTTTGTTCAGCTGGAGCCAGGGAGTCACATATTACATTTTTACAATATTACGGTAAAAATTATCCAAACAACAGGGTAACGCTACTTTTATAATAAGCTTGCCTTGCTAACGTTTTTTAAAATATGCAAACTTTGAAAGCAACCTTTCTCCCAAGTAGCCAATGAGGCTCAAGGATTTATGAGACCCCTCCCTCCCAAGGAGGAGTTTACATTTGTAAAAAGTAATGAAGATGTTTTTTTTTTATTCAAAATGGCTGCCTCTTTCCGAAGTCAAAGGTCCATAAAACTTCAGTTGTAGACTTTTAGTTGGCGTTTGTGAAATGAAAAATGTTCTTTTTCATTTTCTCCAGGTACAAGATGAATACAAATTTTGGTGGATTTATAAGGTTTTTTGCACAAAGGCTCAATAGGAAAGAAGAATTGGGAAAACAACAAAGTCCTTGTAGTCCAGCACTGCTGTGGGACATCATGATTCTCTAAATACATCCCATTTGTGTTAACAGAGTTGTAAAAAAGCACTCCTTCATTCCATCAAAGTTTAAATTAAACTCATGCAGGTACTTGGATGAAGTCAGCAGAAACATCTTATCTGCATATATTTTGGTTTACCTTTAATCTTCCAGACTTAAAACGACAGCGAGACTGAAACTCGGCCATGAAAAGCAAATCTTTGAACACATTTCAGAGTGTGCGTCTTGTAGGCCCTGAGTACATTTTTCCTCCCACAAGAGTTTGAAAGAAGCACCTGTAGAGGTGAATGGCTGCAGTTTTGCTTTCACTGCTCAGCTTCTGGGCCGTCCTGCCAGTCTGAGAGAGGGGCTCTTGATGTGGGAACAGCGTCGTGCCAAGCTAAATTAGCCCGCTCCACCAGGCCTCCTGCTCCATTCACAGGCACGCCTAGAACTTGGGCTGGCGCCACGGACACGGCATTGACGTTGCAATAAATATTATTTCACTTTCTCTATTGAGGCAGAACATACAGAAAAAGAAGACAGCTGTGCAGTGTGAAGGCCAGAAGGACCTGAAAAGGTTGTTGAAGATTTGCAAACAGCTCCTGCAGACATGAAAGCCTTATAGTCACAACTGCCCTTACAGCAGGCGGATACGGGATGTCTGAGAGCAAAAAAATGGGCAAACCTGTATGGGGAAGGCAGGTGGTCTGCACAAAATATGAAAGTCTTAGACCGCTTGGTGAGCTTGTAGAGAAAAAAATGTTAATGCTACTTTTTTTTCTTTGGGGATACAGTGGTTGACAGGTTGCATCAAACACTTAGGGTGTATTCAGACTGGAAAAATCCTTTGTTCCGGACCAGTCCTGAACCTTTTGTTCTTTCATTCAGACTGCTGTCAAGGTGCCTTTCCTGTTTCAAACCAAATCTTGTAAACAAAACCATGTGAGTAGAGATCTCTTCACTCATTGGCCAGTGATTACGAGGGCGGGACGAGGTGACGAGAAAGAATAATGGCAGTCCTATGCTTTGCAATCGTTGTCAAGATCTTTTACAGATTCAAACTTTATATGTTGCAGACCAATTTTGAACGTCTGTATCAACATCAGGTACGACACCTTTTACTTTTTGGTACGTTGGAGGAATGCTGCAAGGTACGGTCATCATATGTTCTGCGTAGGAGACACAGATAAGGATATAGTAAGTATCTTCAGCCGTGAAGAAAGCAGTTGGACCCTTTCTCCTGTTTGATAACACGACAGTTGTTGCCTTACATTTGCCTGCGGATCATGGGCTACTTCATCCGAGTTAATCCGAGAATGGAGTGTATTAAGACTGAGGAATCTCAGAGTGAACCAGGGCTAACTTCAATTGGAAACAAATCGAGACTACCTTAAAATTTGGGTCTGAGAGCGATTCCTGGTCCTGGACCAGGGTCCGCTCGGGTGTATTCAGGCGGAAAACTTGTTCTGGATTATCAAGGAAGCAAATTCTGCTTCACTTTAAACAAATCAAATGTGTCCAGCCTGAAAAGACCTTTAATACGTAAGGGTGAAGTAGGTGAACGGAGGCGTGTTGAAGAGATTTTTCATGTTTTTAACCCACCACAACACTACACACCGCAGAAGGAGCCCATTAGCGCTGTGCAAGTGATACCTGTTTCCGGATGGCTTGCTATGAATTCGGATTTTGGACAGAGTGTAGTTTGTGTGGGCATTCCACAGGCCCTTACACATTACCTGCATTTGCATGCCATCAATATCAGCAAGAATTCACACCTTACAAACTACTAGAGTGTGGCACAAGGACATCGTACGACACTATCACCCTTACCACACACACAACAATAGTCCGTAAGAGTTTCACGATCCACACCTATTCTACGATGGGCCTGGACAACCCAAAAACCTTCAGACCCATTCTAGTCAAGCCCCGTACTGGCGCAAGTGACTTTATTAGAGTAAAGAATACTGTTGTATTTGATAGAAACAGCACTGATCTGTTTAGAAATGCTGAGTAGGCATATATTCTTACTTAAATAAGCTTCAAAATGTTTATTCTTTGCTAGATTATTCAAATCAATGTGGACTAAAAGTCCTGAGCATCTATTTCCACAGAAAATGTCCCTTTTCTTCTACTTTTCTGTGGGACTCAGATCGCTCCAGTCCTTGATGTGAGGCCACTTGGAGCAGCAGCCGGCATTCCTCTTCATACCACCCCCGGACCAGACACCCTGATGATAACTGCTGCTCACATTCAAGCTTCCCTGGCATCCGTTCTTTTTTTCCAATAGGACAGGAACCAACAACTAATTTGATGATTCAGCCCAGCAAATATTTACAAGTACCTTCCAGACAAACGAAAGCAACACATACCGTCAAACTGAAGGAAAGGAAAACAAGACGGCACAAGAAACTCAGTAAAATCTTTGCTTTGCTTGACAGGAGCGCAGGTGCATTTTTCAGAAAATGCATCTTTTCTACACTGCATATGAAGATGGCTTACAGATGCAGCTGGTTTTTGGATTGTCTGGGGCTGTGGATGGTCATAGGGAGTGGCTGTATCTGAAGTGGAACGCAGGTGTGTCTCGCAGTTCCCTTGAGACTCATATGAACACCTCAAGAGACGAAAAAGAAAACGTACCAAAACTTCACAAAAAAGTCGTCCAGCTCAGCTCTGGCAAACATTTTAAGCCAATGAAACGAATACAGAGCGCCGGCGAGGCCGGACCGGACTGAATGCAGTGAGTGCCTCTCGGACTTTTCAAGTTACCCAACGATTCCAGCGTCCGGAACCGGAGCCGGACCGGATGCAGTATGAACTCAGGGTTAGGGCATTTGTTGAGTCACGTCTGACATCCGACACCAAGAACTCACATCAGGAAAGTCGATCTAATCAGACGATTCCCATCTAGAGACAAACAGCTGTTGCCCCAATTCTGGATCACTTCAAAGCCCCACAGAGAAAGTTTTGACTGATGATTCATGCTGGGAAGATGTTCCTGGAAAACTCTTTAAGCCTGTTTTTCTGAGTTAAGAACTTCCATTGAGACAGTTTGTCATCTCCCATAATGCCCCCAAAATAGGAATAATTGTCAACATCAAAATGAGACTTAAAACAACCCCCAACAATAAGAAGAGATGCTTATGGTTCATAAGTGGCACCAGGTGGTGAATCAAACCATCATGTAACTCTCATTTAGTTCCAGACAATTCAAGGTACACCATAACACATGTCAGGCCAGGAAACCAGCCAGCCAGACAAGGTGTGCGTTACGAGCAGCATGGCCAACAAGTTAAGCACACGCAGTGGAAAAGACCGAATGATGTCATTGGCTAAAGCAGATTTCTTTGATGTCTTCCCTCCCTCCCTCCAGAGACCGCTCTGTCCATCACGCCACCCCTCTGGATGACGGCTACCGTCCTCTGCCGTCTCAGACCACAGCAGGCTCCTTCTGTGGGGGCCGCGTCAAAGGAATTCCTGAAAAAGTCCAAACCGCCGTCGCTGCTAAAAAGCCTCTTTCATTACACAGGAAAAAACAACGTGAGACTTCACAAGTCCCAAGCCCCCGTTCGGTCTTTGTTGTCTTTAATTAAGGCCCCCCACCTCTCAAAAGAAAGCGGTAGCAGAATAATATTCACAGGAGAGAATCTTGATGCTGAAACGGTGTTTTATGGCTTTGTGTTCGGCAGCGGCTGGTTTCGATTAAGAGGAAAAACCTCGCTGGACTCTGACAGAAACAGGAGAATCTATTAGCTATCAAAACACAGTTTGTCTCTATTATGAGCTAATGTGGTTCAGCTAATTTGAAATGCAGTGCCTGTTTTTCCATGTCTGCTTTGTGGCGAACGGTACCGGAAAGTGGAAGAAAATTCAGCGTTAATCATGGCAGGAGCTGAACTTTAGAGACTAAACAGCCGTCCACCTGACACCACCATCAGCTACTGTATTCCTAGTCGATCTTCCACCTTTTCTGGAGAGCAGTTGTAGGGAACACAATGCCAGCTTTGTTTGGGAACCTCCATAAACACACGATTTCTACAGAGTGGAAAATCACCCATAATGCCCTCCTCCTCCCACTTCAGCCTCATGCCCTCTTCAAACACCTTCCTCACGAAAACTGCTCCCGAAAATACGGCACACACTCTTCCTGAGACTGTCTAAAAACAGACTTGGTTAGCCCACATCTTTTTTTTTTAATGCTGATCTCACACCCCATCAGTTTCCATTTACATAAAGGCGCCTTTTTCTCGCATGAAATACTCCTGACTGCTTTTGGAAATTTGAAAACAGCTCTGTTTTGTCTGCATCTCTTTGCCTTTGGTTTAGTTTGAGGAGAAACTCAGCTAAAAGCTGGAACTGGAGCTCTTGTGGAGGAAACCACCGATACTACCGTTCAGGCCTTTTAAAGATTATTGACAGTTAAACAAAAACACGTGGGAAAGCTCTTCTCCGGCCAAGAGATTTTAGAAACAAGAAATTCTTTATCGTCCCAATGCAGCAAGGCATTACAAAAATAAAAACAATAAAGAACAACTGCAATAAAATGACAGAAAGAGTTCTTTGGTGATGAACATTAATGTAAGAATGTTTATCAGTGGAACTCGTTGTGTCTTTTATACAAACTATGTTTTGTGACCTCATAGTCTTTATATAAACCTGCCAAACTCCTCTGTCCTCCTCCCATGCATCATCAGAACTCACTGAATCCCTTTTGGAGTCACAAGGTTCTGGAGCGAACCCAGTTTCTGTTGGTCAAAGGCGTCCTACACCCTGAACAGGTCGCAGGTCTGTTATTGCAACACGTTCTTATTCCCAAGTGGTCATATTTTGACGGATGGTTAATGACCCCTCCGGGTCACTTTTTGACGTTTTGAGTGTCCCCAACGCGTCATTTTTTGACGTGCTGGTGGTTCCAGTTAAGTCAGGGGTCGGGTCATTTTGTTGGCTGCAGTACCGGCTGCCTCCCGAGGTTTGGTCCGCATCCTATGCCGATAACCTAACCGGGTACACTAACCCTAGCCTGATCCACGTCTGGTACCACGTCCAGAACCAAGACCGCATCTGGAACCGGTAGCGATCAGTGTCCGGTACCGATACCCTAACCCTAACTTTAACACGGTACGAAATTGGTACCTGGTTAAAGTTAGGGTTAGGGTACCAGGTTAGGGTATCGCTACCAGACACTGGTCGGTACCCGTTCCAGATGCGGTAATGGTTCCGGACGTGGTACCTGGAACCGGTACCCTAACCGGATTTCTTATTCCAGAAGAAGAAGAAAGTTTGAGCAAAAAAGTTACACAAATACTTATTTTAAAAAAAATTTCCTTGAAAGAGTTTGAAAAATGTATGCTTGTGAGTGTATAAAGATGTTCATTTAGTCAGTATTGTATGTTTAGGTCGGAAGAGTATTAGCATTATCTGTCCTATGGGCAATTCCATTATGGGTTAGGATAAAGCTAGCAGACTTTAGCATTATGCATCAGCATCAAGCTAGTGGATTTAGGCATAATGCATTAGCATGTAGCTTGCAGACTTTAGCATTTTGCGTTAGCATAAAGCTAGCAGACTTTAGCATGAAGCATTAGCATCAAGCAAGTGGGTTTATGCATTATGCATTAGCATCAAGCTAGCGAGCATTAGCAAAATGCTAGTGGACTTTAGCATTAAGCATTAGCATCAAGCAAGTGGGTTTTAGCAATTTGCATTAGCATCAAGCTAGTGGGCATTAGCACTATGCATTAGCATCAAGCTGGTGGACTTTAGCATTATGCGTTAACATCAAGCTAGCTTACTTTAGCACTATGCGGTAGCATCAAGCTAGTGGACTTTAGCATTATGCGTTAGCATCAAGCTAGCGCACTTTAGCATTATGCGTTAGCATCAAGCTAGTGGACTTTAGCATTATGCGTTAGCATCAAGCTAGCGGACTTTAGCATTATGCGTTAACATCAAGCTAGTTGACTTTAGCATTATGCGTTAGCATCAAGCTAGCGGACTTTAGCATTATGCGTTAGCATCAAGCTAGTGGACTTTAGCATTATGCGTTAGCATCAAGCTAGTGGACTTTAGCATTATGTGTTAGCATCAAGCTAGCAGACTTTAGCATTCTGCGTTAGCATCAAGCTAGCGGACCATAACAATATGTCTTAGATCGATTATTAATCTATTAAACTTAGATCAATACAGATCGATTAATTGATTTTTTATTTATCTTGCTGCTTATTAAAGCTGCAGCCAAGACTCTAAATATAGAAAAACTGTCAATTTTCATAAAGAGATTTGGACAAGCTTCTTGCATTTCCTAAAGCTCAAATGAGCAAAAAGAAAAACGTTTTACTATAAAGTCACGGCTGGGTCAGAGCAGACAACCTGAAACTAAAATGCTCAAAATAACAGCCGACCTTTCACTGGCCTCGCCAATAAATCTCCAGAGATGAGGGGACTTCCTGTTGGAAAAGACAACTACAAGGAGCAGAACATTGGAACATTTACAGCCCTTCCACTTAGAGGCAGAGGTCAAAGGTGAGGAGTGTGGGCGCACTCGGCTTTTCCACCTCATCTCCGATGGCATCCGTTCGGAATAACATCTGCGCTTGATGTCGAGTTTAAGTGTTAAACTAAAGCAAATGCAAAAGGGTCAACAAGCTGGGAAAACTGTGGGAAGTTGGGAATGATAAGGGAGACCTACAGACAAATCATACTCAAGAATACAATTACACATTAAAAAAGCAAAATCTGCTGAATTTCTTATTTCTAAAATGACTGAAATGCCCTGAAGGAGTAGTCGACGGTACATTTCAGCGTATGCCTCTTTGATGAGCTAATGGACGTCTTTGCTGGGAGCTAAACGGAGCAGATGATGTCGATTTGCCCCAACGTTCACCTGCAAAACCAACAAATCCATCATGTAGCCACATTTGTGGCTATCTATGAATATCTTGCCATCCTGCCTCTTTGAGGTTCATTACAAACACACCCCTGTGAACTTTACTCACATTTAAGATGGAAAATTGTAGATTTTGGTTTAGATATGAGTATTTTGCCTGTCTTTGAACTGAGAGCGGCTGGAAAGCACTCTTTATGTTCTTAAGAAACACTTGTGTTTGCACAGAAGCTGGAAAGGTGTCATTTCAGTCCTCCGACTCCACAAACTGGAGAGATGAAAATTACAAAAAATCTGGACCATATAAGTGAGTTTAACTTTTGCTCAAAGGCTTGAAAGAGAGATTTGTAACTTGTAGATATTTTAAAAGTCATGAAACTGTTGTCGTTTTATACTTTGGATTGATTGTTTCTGCTGTCTGGGCCAGGACCACCATAAAAAAAGAGACGGGTCTCTCAAAGAGAGTTTTCATAGGCCAGATCGGAATTCTTCCTCTACATTTACCCCTCCAAACTAAGAGATATAGAAAATAGCGGCTATGTCCGAACTCAAACTCTAACTACTAAAAAACTCTATAATACAGGACTATATAGTATATAGTGCCCTGGATTTTAGAAGCAATTCCGACATGACGCTCACAACTTTACTTTCACTTTGCTAAACGCCGAAAGTGAAAATCTAATCAAAATGTGGATGGTTTATGAAAAAATTACATTTAGACATCTTTTTTTGTAAAAAAAAAAATGGTTCAACTGCAATGCATTGTGGTCTATATTCTCTAATGTAGGTTTTTGCAAAGACTTCTGGTAAATTTCCAGGGAACTCGATTTTGGAATGGTAGATTCGGACATTACGATAAAATGATAAAAGCACTATATAGGACACTAATGAGTAGGGAAGGAATTTGGACATAGCCAATAAGCTTGTTTGCTGCGCAGATCGCCTGCAGCGCAGTGCATGCTGGTTAATTTCTGTCACCGACGTCAAATGTGCGTCAACACGAAGTATTGCGGGAAAAGGGCGGGTTCAAGGCGCCTTCCTAAGCCAGAAATTAGGTACTGTGCTGGCTGCAAGAATCTTTGAGGACTACAAAACAATGCATTGTGGGTAACGGTGTCCTGATAGTTTTTATGGCTCGGAGTGACGCTGACAATAACTAGTACTAAATGAAGGAAATCTGTGTATTTTGTTACTCTTTCTGGAAACCCAAATAAAATTTGAGAAATTCAAGTTGAAATATTCGAGTTGAGATAAAATAAAGTGTCTAAAACTTTCTGCACTGTTAATATCTTCAGTTTCATCTCCAACTAGCTTTCCCTCATCAGCTGCAGATGTTCTGCCTGGATGCCACCACTTCCACACTGACTCCGTCCAACAGCATCTCAGTCTCCAAGCGCTGCTTCAGTCAGTAGCCCCGCCCCTTTTGACTTCCGCTTCCTTCTCGCAGACACTTTTGGAGCAGCGCTCCACACATCTGGATCGAGATAAAATAATCTTCAGTCTTATCTTAGCACGTTCTACCTCCTCTGTAGGTACCGGGATTTCCAGCGTTACTTTCAGAGAAAAAGACACTTTCTGATGAACACGCTCATAACTTTCTCAAAATTCCTCATTAGCTCATTTACAGGAGCTGTAAGTAAAAGATCAAACTTTACAAATAAACATCAGAGGAGATTTTGGAAACAAAGCCTTCAGATCAACATGAAAAATGTTATTTTACGACATTTAGGTTGTGGTATTTTGGTTAAAAACTTGATAATCGTAATTAAAACACTACTGGGTATGTTTTTCTGAATAAAAAAAACATTCTTTTAAATGTTTCGTATATATATATATATAATTTTCTGTGTGTAAATTCCAGAAAGAGAAAAGACAACAAATAATAGACCCTTTTGTGCAACATAGCTAAAATCAGTAATACTATGTCTTTGGCAAGCATTGACACCAGTGGAATTTGAAATTATCAGTAGAATTCAGTGTTAACGAAAGTGAACATGAACAGCATGGCCACTACTTAGGGAAATTTTGTTGTACACAACAAAACAAAAATTAAATAATTCAAGTAGCTGCCAGGCAGATTGGTGCAAGGCGCCCCCATCTACCACCGAAGGATGACGAATATAACGTTTTACACCCTCTTCAAATGAAAATAAAAGATCGATACTTGGTGAGAACCCATCAATCACAGGACTAAATATCGCGATATATCGCAATATCGATATTTTGGCACACCTCTAGTTAAGGGCATTTTTGGGGGGGTGTTCTCTCATTTCTTTGGCCTGCAAAAACCTGCAATTTTAGAGAGTTGTTGAGGTGAAACAGTCAAACAATCAAAACAATAAAAATGGGCTGGAAATGTGACCCTGAATGGGTTTGTGTATAGTTTCTGTGGTGGCCCCACCTGTGCTTGCCCACATTAGCTTAAGTGGACACTCAGTGGGTTGGCTTGCAACGCTAGCCAGCTGCCTGTGGACAACGGAGCTCACGCGAGATAGCTAGCTTGCTACATGGGAGCTTGCTAACGCGGGGCTTACTAGCTCGCTACGGTGCAGCTTGCTAGCTCGATACAGCAAACTTTGCTAGCTCGTTACAACGGAGTTCACTACAGCAGACCTCACTAGCTCTTTACAGTACTCGACAAACCAAACATTTTCACATTTTCTCCCCACTTTTAAACCATGTGGGGCCCACTTGGCTTTGCCAGCTGGGGTAGCATCAAAGTTACAAAAGTAAATCTCTATTTTTGAATGTTTTCTAGATTTTTTTTAGCTTGATTTTCACAACCTGGACGTACTAAACTTTATTTATGGCAGGCCTCAACTCTGCAACAATTGTAGGAGTTAACTCTAAGTTGTGAAACACCAAACCACAAAAATGTCTCACTGAACGCAGAGAAAAAAAGCTGAATTTATGACCAAGTAATGAGCATCCATCTGTGCTGAAAGTATTAAAGTATTCCACCTATAAGTTGGAGCTGATTTTGATTACAAAAAAATATATAATTTTGGACACAACCTAAAGAAAACATTAAAATATAGAAAAGGGTTTACATCCACCCAGTGGGAGATTGTGCTTTCATAAGACAACACTAATAACTCAGATTTACTGTTCAATTGTCAGAATTTTCTCTGCAGATGAGAGAAAACGTTGAAGCTTTCAGAGGTTTCTCAGCACGCCACTTCTCGCCCCTCGAGAGCCGTTTCAGAACTCTGGCTTTTAAAGTCACGTCAGGGCATCAACGCAGCAGCAGTTAATCAGGCTTTTTACACGGCTTCGCTGAAAGAAGGCCCCCCACGGGAAAAAACTTGTGAACGTGTTTGCGAGTCTGAGAGCCTCAAACCGGGGGCTGGTGAATGCAGCGGGGGCCGTTCGTCTTCTTTAAGGGGCGCTGAGCAAAAACAAAGCACATTTCTGAGGTAACTGCAGAATGTTGGGGTGTAACGTGTAATGAGAGCAAACAAAATAACAAAAACTAAAGTGCTGGAGGACATTTTAATTGTTTTTTTAATAGTTTTGCAAGAGTTTGACAGATTTGCAGGAGGGGGTTTAAAGTCGTGTTTGTGTAAATCTGTTAAAAGCGATAAGGATAATCTGAAAAACTGATCTTAGCCTCAGAATGTTGTGTTTAGACTATGAAAAACATTTTTGCATGCCTTTTAAACTGGTTCCAAATGGACATTTCTGTTTAAAAAAAAAAGGTGCCAGTTTAACAGTGAAATAATCATGAATAAATATTCTGTGAGCAGAAATATTTTGCTGTCTTACAGGAAAAATACAATATTTTTAGAGTTAACTTCATGCAGAACTAATAAATATATATATCAATATTTAAATGAATGAACTATGTTCATATATCACTTTACAGCTGCTTTCAGTGCACCAAAGTGCTTCACGATAAAAGAAAAAAATAGACAAATTAAGAACAAATTTTACAAAAAATAAATAAAACAGTTACAGAAATAATATAATCAATTTTAGAACAATTTAAGCTGATTAAGTTTTAGGAAGTAGTTGATTATAGGATTTTGGAAATGCCACATATACATGTTAAAAACATGATTTTCATCTGAGGGGGACTTTCAATATTTCATTTTAATTTTTGCCATAATGAATAATCTTATTTGGTTAACATTTTTAAACACCTATTTCTATTTTTCATACTATTTTTCTTTCTTTTTTGTCAAATTAAAAAAACTTAATTCCTAATTCCTGTAAATAGTCATTTGTCTTTGGAACGGGATTAAATAAAGGTCACTCTCAGACATATAAAGTTCTATCAAATATGCAAAAACGCTAAGAAGAATATTATATATCAACACACACAAAGAGTCTGTAAAGTTTAGACTCAGAAATATGATGTAACTCTGTTTTCAGCCTAATTGGAAGTAATTAGGAACCACCCATCGAGGGACTCGTGTTCAGATCTCTGTTCGGGCCTCTGAAGGCATTTCTAGTCTCCGTGGAGACACTTCAGGGTCGACGCTGTCACATAACTCAAACCAACAATTCTTGACGCACAATCAGATCACACACTAAGCTTTAAATCGCATGATGCCCAGCAGGTTTTTCCTCAGAGTCCGCTGGAGACGCACAAACACTCGATTTCCCATCAGCACCGTCTGTTCCTGCTTTCAGAAGAAACAAGCTCCGAGTTCAGCAGACTGGAATAAACAAGTTCAGTGTTTGTGTAAGCAGGAAAGTTCGTGTTTTCTTGCCTGAAGTTAAATCTTCTGCAAAGACGCTCGGGGCTCTGTGTGTTTCTTTTTCTGTTTGAGCCTTGATGGGACTGACTGAGCAGCTGGACGGGGCTCGGGGTCAGGGGTCGTGTGGGTGCCAGAACTCAAAGACAGACTGCTGGAATCAACATGCTTCACATTCTCCAGCAGTGACGCTGCAGTTGAGACGAGGTTCTGTGTTAGAAGACCACCAAGAGTCGAGGAGAAGCTCCACACATGTTCCAGAGCTTTTCAAGGGTTTGCCTCAATTTGAAGCCTCAAATGAAATGATTTAGGGTTCAATTGTGTGCTGGCACTCATTAAAAACATGGATTCTTTGGTGAAATAAAGCTCGTAATAATTTTTTTTTTGAAATGATGATTAACTTTGATTTAATATGTCCAAAAGGAAAAAGAAAACAGAGCAAGTTTCCTTCCATCCGTTCATTATTTAAGTCTTCTTTGTCCCAATTAGGAGTTTAGGGTTGCTGGAGCCTATCCTATTGCAATTGAGTATCAATTAACCCATGAAAAGTGCATGAATTATCATGAGTAGAGTGATAAACATTGAAAATTTTTTGGTGTAAAGTAATTTATAATATGGAGCTTAAAGTCCAATTAAAGTTATGTTTTTTGTATTTTCTTGTGGCATTTTTCTGAGGATGGAGGACATATATACATAAAGAAAATTAAGATTAAAACTGCGTTTCTGAGTCTTTCTTTATTCAAATCGCTGTGAATCAGGGGCAGACAAAAAAAAAATCAGTTGAAATAAGTTCTTAGTTGTGACGCTGAAAAAGCGATAGGCGGGCCAAAGTCTCTCTTCTGCGCTTCATTCTGATCCATCCATTTACTGATAAATAGATCCATGAACGTCTTCGTTTTCCTCATCCAAGCTGCCATTTGGCTCAAAACTGCACAGCAGGACATATCTCCGATATTACACGCCGTTTTTTTTTTTTGCTACGTAAATGGTAGCTTGGAGTTTAAAGTAGAGCTGCCACTATTAGCCGACTAATTGACGACTAAGTGACTATTAAAATGGCCGACGACTAATTTAATAGTCAATTAATGTTTATATTATATGGAGTCAGAGTGTATACACTTGAAAGTAATAATGGAATTATGCTAGCTTTTTGGACTATTTTTGGCATTTATTAATTTTTTGGGGGGTTATTTGGAGTTTAGCTAATATTTCAGCTACGTGCTAGCTATTTTAGCTAATTTAGGATTTTTTTAGGCTAATTTGAAGTTTAGATTTCAACTGCATGCTAGCTATTTTTTCCTTTTTTTTGTTTTTTAGGCTTATTTTGCATGTAGCTAATATTTTACCTGACAATCAGCTTCAGCGTTTTCAGCTATTAGCTTCAGCAATTTTAGCAATTAGCTTCAGTGATTACAGCTATCGTATTTCAGCATCTTCCACTATCAGCACTAGCATCTTCAGCGGCCAAATTCAGCTTACAGCCTTCACACTAGCATTATCGTAGGTAATGCTATATATCTAGTTTTTAGTTAGCTTAAAGCTAATGATGGTTAAGATGTTTTACATCCAGTTTGCACATGACCCGATTAGTCGACTAATCGGTAAAAAGAATTGGTGATTAGTTGACTATTAAAATAATCGTTTGTGGCAGCACTAGTTCAAAGGTGCTATAAGCTAGCTAGTGTTAACAAAGGGATGATGTGAAATAAGTGAAGGCTTACTTCTGTGTCAACAGTCCCACCCACTCAGAGGCAAATTTCTAATGAACTACTGCCGCTCTGCAGAAACTATGTCCTAAATAAAGACAATTTGTTTAATTTTGCCAAAAAAAAGGCAAAATCGTAATTAAAAGACCACAGTTTTTAGAAAGATCAAAAGATGATCGGAGTGGGACTTAAAATGCCTCTAGTGGCTCGCCGAGATCCTACAAAATATGTTACCTGAGGTTTTTCGTCAAACTCAGGAACAAAAACAAACAACCAAACACACAAAGTGTGAGAAACTTATTGCTTAGTGATTTAACCCCCAACCTAACCTTTAGAAGTTTTCCAAGTGGTCTTTAATTTCTGATTATGACGTTATTTAAAATATAAAAAAAACTGCAGAGCAGCAATAGTTGATTAGAAATGTGTCTTAAGTGGTAAGCGGGACCGTTGCCATGGAGCATCCCTACCCCTCTTCCCCTCCCCCGTTGCTGAGAGCTCTCCATTTTGGCGGAGGAGGGGAGCTAGTGGGTCACTTCTTAGCGTATATTTTTACATCACAAATGAACTTTTTCAAAATGTCTGCTCTTGACTCACATAGATTTAATTAAAAAAAATTCTAAAAAATTATTTTACGCTTAATTTTCTTAAAATATGTCCTCCATCAAGAGAAAAATACCATGCTAAAAACATAATTTTTATTGGTATAATGGTCACTACCACTTGGCTGCTGAGCTAGACATAAATAATTATTCAACTAGTAATCTCTAGTTATTCAGTTTGGTTAGACGCAGGTTAAGAAATCACCAAAATTTTGAACAAACCAAAATTGTTACATATTGTGGTATAGAATTGCATTTTTCAAATTATTCATCTTTTAAACAAATAACTAATAAATTAGATTTAAAAAAAACGGGTTTATTTAAGATGCTTTTTTGTTTTTACATAATAACAAAGGGCCACAGAGTTGTTGAATGGCTGCTTTCTAACAGCTGCTTCTCCTTCACTATGTGTGCAGTCTTGCATGAACACATACGACCCACCAAAAGTCTTCAACATCTGGGTGCATCCATCAAAGTGAGCCCCTCCGCTGCACTCAGGAGCTTATAGTTTACTCCCAAATTGTGATGAATTCCAACTTCTGAAAGTGGACACAGATTTCTCTGAAGCCTCTCTACCATAAAAAGAAGAAAGCGGGACGCTACAGCCAGCGCCAGGAATCTGGAACATTTCTGGCAGTGTTGCCAAAACTTCCATCTCCTTTTTTCGAGCTGGGACTAGAAACAATGGTATCTGCAGTGATGTAGCGGACAGCAGACGTGAGGAGGCTGAAAAGTGGAAGTTTCCACTTTGGGTTGTGTTTTTCAAGCGTGAGGAGGCGGTTTGGCACAAAGCGCTCAGGAGGGCAGTCATTAGACATCTGTTCGCTGGAATAACTCTGATCTATTGAGAACAAACCGAACAGCTAAAAGTCTTAAAAAGTGACACCATCCTGATAGCTTCTACAACAACACGTCCGGCCTCTGACAGCATATTTGAATCGGATTCAGCAGGTTTTTTTGTGTCTTCATGTTTCAGTTAAATAAATTTGGGCCTAAATGGACTGTGTCCTTTTTGAATTTGACTTTTGGAAATTTTAAGGTTTATAGATCCTGTGAGGGTTTGTGTTGGATCGAAACAAAGCAATCAGGGAAGGAATAAAGTTGCCAATTAAGACTAATAAAATGTGAACAAGTTCTTTGGAAAAATGAGTTAAAAAAAAGATCTGGGAAAGTTTCCCGCTCTTCTATTACTAAAACCACAGTACTAAATGAACTGTAAAAATCTACACGAGTTAGCCTGAATTTTGACACTTTTTAAGGCCAAATACTGCTTGACTGTACAAATAATCAAACATCTTAGATGAATTGTGTCATAAAAATGCACTAAGTCAAAGTGATTTCTAATCAATTAAAGACTGATCTGCTTTAATTCTAAAGTTGTAAACTAATACCTTCACTATATTGTGCATGTTTTACATTTTGTTCAAATCTACACTTCTAAAATCAAGTGCTCGAGAAATTTCCCAGAAGTCTCTGCGAAATTGGTGAATATAGACCATAAAAATGATTTTTATGTGAGAAAAAATGTATTTTTATGTATACTTTTTATAGTTTTCATCTTTAGAACAAAGAGGATTCATAAAAAGTGTTTGTGAAATGTTTATATTTAATAGGTTTTTACTTCAGAAAATTGGTGACATCATATTCGCTGTTATAAACAAACAAAAAATAAAAAGTAAAGAGCATGTTTCCCAATTGCTTTTAGAGATCCACTCCAATAAAAATGTTTTGTTTTGGTATTTTTAACCAACTTTTCTAGCATTTTGTTTTCTCATGATGAAGTACACATATAAAAACTTAAGAATAAAACTGCATGTTGAGTATTTCTTTATTAAAATCTGGATTAATGATGAAAAAATGCTGTTTTTTAAACTCATTTAGCTCAAACATAATATTGTTGTCTCGGATACTTGACTCCACAACGTTCCTCCTACAAGATTTTACAGCTTCTTGTCTTCCAGCACATTTCGCTGTGGCCACAAACTCTCATTGTGGGTGTGACACTGCAGGAGAAGAATTACACAAAGTGTTCATGGGGGAGAGAATAAATGAACAATGAGGATGTTAACCAGAAGGGTCAGAGTTCAACCCGCCCTGCAGTTTAGCAGAAGGCCCCGGAGCTGGCCAACATTTCCATTTAAAGCTCTTTATTCACCTTCACAGCAAAACTATGAGCTACAACAACAGCAGATTCTTTTCATATTTTATTATTTTATTTATTTGTATTATATACTGTCTTTTACATGTAGTTTAATTTTTTTGTGTCACTGTTTTATTTTAACATTTTAACATCAACCAGACAAGGGACTCCAGATGGAAATTAGCATGCGGCTACTATTAATTTGTATTAATTTCCATTAATATTCATTGTCTCTTTCTCAATAAAGTTTATTAATTAATTTATTTATTGAAATGGATAAGTAGCAGGAGAGATTTATATAGGGGATGATGGGATATAAGTGGAGGCTTACTCCTGTGCCGACAGTCCCGCCCAAAACTCAGAGGCGAATTTTTGATGAAAGAAACAAAAGGCTTTTTGATTTTAACTAAAAACTACATTATTATAATTAAAAGACCACTGGGAACACTTTTACAATAAATGAAAAATATAACTGGAGTGGAACTTAAAAAAATCCACGTGAATTATGATACTTATATTCCCCAGACAAATGGATGCCTAAACATTTCATTTTGTATGAAGTGTCATTAACATGTTTGATATTCATAATAATATTAATAATATTGAATAATAATTAAAAAAGGATAAAAGAACTAAATTAAAATAAAGATTTTTCTATAAATAAACATATTTTCTCCATTCATTATCTAACAGCTTTTAAAGTCGCTTAAAATGAACTTATTTATCAAAGAAAACGAGCTGTATAGACATAAAACTGCATTATTTAATGTAGAATTTGGGATTAGAAAAATTACCTTCATTAATCAAGTCTTGTGATGGAAAGGAAAAAGGTCTCATCAATTTAATGAGGTCCTTTCACTGAGTCACATCTCAGATAACAGGATGACCTGGGGGCGGAGAGGAAATCCCCGCCAATCTGGAGTGGAAAAACACCACCAGGCCTGTTTTCACAAAGAGTTTAGGGGAAGCTCCGCCAGATCTGTGCTAAACTAAACTTCATTTGTCTGATTTTTTTAGATAAATTTGTTTTTTTGCACACAAGGAGCTGATTAAAAGGGCTGAAGAAAAGCAGCATCGTTATCAGTAATTTAGGTGTTGGAAGGCGTACAAAAATGTGAGTAGTGGAGGTTAATCCTTTCTTTTCCATCTGACTCATTCTTTAGAAAGAAAAAACTAAAACAACTCTCTTCTACTCACTTCCTGTCCTTTATTTTCCCCAATAAAGAGCTGACATACCAGAGACACACACTTGAGTCTTAGTAATATTTAAAAACTGACAGTTTAGCAGCTCTGTTTTTAGTTTATATTCCCAGAAGTCACTCTGATCTGCTTCACATTTGCTTGTGAACAAAATAGAGACAGTAAAAGCAGATCCAGGAAAGGAAGTTCCACATTTTCCTCCGTTATTAGTAATATTTAGGTTGTTTGGTTAAAGACGTGTAGGTAAAAAAAAGCCAAAACTATGAAACAATAGTGTTCTCTAACTTGTGATATGGATCCACACCACAAAGATATCTGCAGGTTTACATCTCAAATCAGCTAGTCAGACAGAGTGTAAACAAAGATGATGGGATCTCAGTGGAGGCTTACTTCCGTATCAACAAAACTCAGACAAATTTCTGACACCTGGTTTACACTGGATGCAGAAGCGCTGCAGAACGGAGGCCGCTTCCATTTGGCGCCCTTGTGAATCTCTTCTGTGGTTCACACCAGGCGCGACGCTTCCGTGATCCTCTGCAGAATAAATCTTATATACACATTTAGATAAATATATATATATATATATATATATATATATATATATATATTTAGAAGTTGTGGACAGAACCTTGGGTGGAGAAGTCAACCTGCGCTAATTTTCCATCAGGCCTTTGTTTCAAGACAAACAACATGGCCCCAAGACGGCGCCAGAGCATCATTAGCTGGAAGAGCTCGACCGAAATTTGAACAAAGTTCACACTCTTCCCCTACAAAAACACCAGAACCGGGATACAGTTAGGGTAAGAGTTACGGTTTGGGTAAGGGCTCGCTTTGGGCAAGGGTTACAGTTTGGGTAAGGTTTAAGGTTTGGGTAAGGGTTAGGGTTGGATGAGGGTTACGGTTTGGGTAAAGGTTATGGTTTTGTAAGGGTTACAGTTTCGATGAGGGTTACGGTTTAGGGTAAGGATTAAGGTTTGGGTAAGGGTTACGGTTTGGGTAAGGGTTACGGTCTGGGTAAAGGTTATGGTTTTGTAAGGGTTACAGTTTCGATGAGGGTTACGGTTTAGGGTAAAGATTAAGGTTTGGGTAAGGGTTACGGTTTGGGTAAGGGTTACGGTCTGGGTTAAAGTTATGGTTTGGTAAGGGTTACGGTTTGGGTAATGATTACAGTTTGGGTAAGGTTTACGGTTTGGATAAGGGTTACAGTTTGGGCAAGGGTTACAGTTTGGGTAAGGATTAAGGTTTGGGTAAGGATTACAGTTTGGGTAAGGATTATGGTTTGGTAAGGGTTACAGTTTGGGTAAGGATTAAGGTTTGGGCAAGGGTTACAGTTTGGGCAAGGGTTACAGTTTGGGTAAGAATTATGGTTTGGTAAGGGTTACAGTTTGGGTAAGGATTAAGGTTTGGGTAAGGGTTACGGTTTGGGTAAGGGTTACAGTTTGGGCAAGGATTACGGTTTGGTTAAGGATTACGATTTGGTAAGGGTTACAGTTTGGGTAAGGATTAAGGTTTGGGTAAGGGTTACGGTTTGGGTAAGGACTACGATTTGGGTAAGGATTACGGTTTGGATAAAGGTTACAGTTTGGGTAAGGTTTAAGGATATGGGTTACGGTTTGGGTAAAGGTTACAGTTTGGCTAAGGGTTACGATTTGGGTTATGGTTAGAAATCTTCTAGTACAGATACCCAAATTCAGCTTCCGATTACAGTTGCATCATCTCCACTTCTGGCTAATGATGAGTTTAATGTTGTTTGGGCGCCATCTTCTCACTCCTTTGTTTACACTTTCGCCTGCTAGCTTATAGCACCTGACAACCCCAAGCTAACAATAGCATAGCAAAAAAAAAAAAAAAGCGGAGCAATATCAGAGCTATCCAGCTGTACAGTTTTGAGCCAGATGCCAGTTCCGACGAGGATAACGAAGACATTCACAGATTTATTTGTCTTCATTCAAACTGTAGCAGGGAAGGGAGACCATGGCAGTTGCTGTGTCACAAACCTGAGCTTTTTCAGTAGGTTTTCATCTGCTCCTGATCCATCACAATTTGAATAAATAAATGTTCAGAAATGCAATTTCTATCTTAAATTATTTTATGGCTACATGACCTCCATTATGATTAAAATACTACAAGAACACATGCTACAAAAACCAGATTGTCATTGGAGTGGATCTTTAACTGTAAACTAACAAGGATACAAACTTTAAACCCATGATAATCTCTTTACATCCCACTAATAAACTTCCAGCTAAGACGTTCACTTTAGAAACACGTGCAGTGTAGATGGAACCTCCTCCTGGTTCTGGTGCAGCTGAACCGCCCTGCCTCCTATGAAAACAGCAGCCAGACAGTTCAGTCATGGAAAACATGAATGGCCAAGACTTCACTGTTTGCATGACCACATGTAAGTGAAAACCACGCTGCAAGCAGCTGAACAACGAATCACTGAATGGGAGCCCACACAAGACAGGAGGAAGCAGCAGCTCACACAGAAAAGTTAATTAAAAGACAGTCTCTCATTAAAAGCAACCTGCTGACGGGTGTGCTTGACAGCTTATGGGAAGAATAATTCGGGGTCCTGTCACTCAGAAGACCAAAAGTGCACTTAGAAAGAAGATTTTCTGGTATTCTAATAATCTACAGCAGCTTTTTCCCACCCCTGCTGTCTATAACAAAAGCGAACTTGTGCTTTCCGTCATCTACGACATGTTAGCACAGCATGTCTTACAAAGGCTCTACTGTACAAGTTTCCATCCTCTCATCTATATTAGGGACTCCACAGGAATACATCACTCATTTCTGGAGAATGACACACTCCTCCACAGACCACGTCAGAATTCCTCTTTCATGAGGAGATGATGTGGAAGTCTTCAGCCCTCCGCAGAGATGACTTCTGTTTGTATCCCTGCAGCTGCTGCTGCCTGGAGACAGACCCACAAGGTGAGCTTCCAAGCTCTTTCTGGACTTCATCCCTTTATTGGAACGCAAACAATAAGTCATAATTGCTCAACAGAGTTTTGGTTAAATTGCGAAAGATTTTACGTAAACACTTTTAATCA
Organism: Oryzias melastigma; assembly: GCF_002922805.2. Lineage (NCBI taxonomy): Eukaryota > Metazoa > Chordata > Actinopteri > Beloniformes > Adrianichthyidae > Oryzias > Oryzias melastigma. The sequence goes on from NC_050515.1 coordinate 8,017,410, forward strand.
ATCTCATCTGTGCCAAGGCACACAACACTCACAAACATACGCCATGGCGTTTTCGTGAGAGGTATTCTTAGAGCGTATAATTAACGAAACCACTTTGACTGCTCTGTTCAACTTCATGAAAGCTATTGAAGGAAAACACGTTGCGTCTTTCTTCATGAGGTTGACCAGGGAAGCCACATGTGAAGGATATTTCTGCAAATTTCTAAATGTAAGCACTTTATAGACTCCATGGAGAAATGTACAGCGTTCCGAGAAAAGCCAAACAAATGTCGGCTTTGTATCAGCAAGAGATGAACAAAAATTTGCTTAGGTTTGAAAATCTTAAAGATCTGTTTCACAGAGCCCTCGGCAAGCGACCACATCCAGTGAAAAGTCTGTGTAAACACAAGTAGATCCACGTTTTGTGGTCAAAACTCTTGCTTTCACGTAAGTTTTTACTACGGCTGGGTTGATAGAATTGTTCTGAATCGATCCAAGGTTAATCGGTCAATAAAAGTACATATCGATCCAGCGCAGAAAGCTAAAGTCCGCTAACGTATAATGGGATTTTCCATAAGACGGCTAATGCTAACACTTGATCAATACAAACATACATTGCTGACTGAATTAACACTTTTATATACTCATAGAGTTAGATTTTCCAAAGTCTTAAGAAAATATATTTTTTAAAGTAACCATTTGTAGTTTAAAGCACTGTTTTTTGCTCATTCTTTCTTCTTCCTCTGGAATAAGGTGTAAAGCTATAGCTCGATCGCCACCTGGTGGCCAAACTGAAACGTCCTCCAGGAGAGGAAGAACAAATGTTAGAGCTTCTCCGTTTGAGAATCAATCTCATGGTATTAACGGTTAATGGTATTAACAATCTCATTATTATTTAAGTAATACATTTTACAGTATGTGAACTGTATCAGATTAATATGAATAACTTCAAAGCATATATAGATTATTATTTATATTTCTAGAAAAATGTCTCTAAAAAAAGAATCAAATCGATTCTGGAAATTATTGGTGATTTTTTACGCCGGTTTTCACACTCTACATGTAAAACGCATCATTGAATGCGCTAATATTTAAATATTATTTGTTCCTTAAGCAGAAAGGGTAAATATCTTGTCGGAATTTTAAATCTTAAAATAGTGTGCTGAAAATGTAATTTCCCATGAACTTCCTGTTTTATTTTAACAGCAACACAAGGAAGCATTTACTTTCGGTTGTTTGTATGGAGCACCAAAACCCTTCAAATAAACCGTTTATGAGAGTAGCTAAAAATTCCAAACCGCTAGCAATAAAATAACACATGAATCCGGAAAAAGCATGACTGAATGCGTTAGTGTGCTCTCAAAGTGTTCTTTTAAACTTTGGTGGAAGAACTCTACATTTTTATGTAAATTAGATTTGTTCTTAGTCAATTTTAGGTCTCATTTTGCTTAAAAAAAATGTGCTGCTCCATAAAGAGAGAAGCTCAAATATCAATAACCAGAAAACTAAAATGGTAAGAATTTGTTATTAAGATATGTAGCTGATTATTAAAATCAGACTTTCCTAGATAAAACATCTTTCAAAAGGATTAACATGGAAGATTTGGGAAAATAAGAAATACACATTTTGAATGAATGAGTATGGAGAGAAATAGCTCCATTTGTTTGTAATTCTTGATTTGTAACTCTGCAATTGTGTATTCACTTGTACAAATATTACAAAATACAATTTCGATAACTTTTTTTTTTAAACAGCAGCTTGAAACTAACACACAAACCTTAAAAAAGTACACACCAATTGCTTGTTACACACTCAGAAAACCACATTTATGCACAGATCTGATGTGTGACTCTTTTCACGTCTCCAAGATTTGTGTGTAAGTGATGTGTTTAAATGCTGCTAGAATGCTGGGTCATCAGTTTTCTCATAAGCTACCTATAACTTAGATTGTGACTATTATCTGACAAAAACTTGACATTTTTGCATTAATTTTTGAGGCAAATTTGTTTAAGAAAGTGGGAAAATGTAAAGTTTTTACCACATATTATGCAGTTCAAAGCAGCTGATAAGAAAACTCTGATGACCCAGCATCACTTAAACGCATCACTTACACATGAATCTCGGAGATGTGAAAAGAGACTCACATCCGATTTGTGCCTAAACGCACAAATATAAAGATTTGTATGTTTAGTTTGTTTAAAGTTGCTGTGATTGAAAGTTGTGAATTTTGTGTCTACGTGAATACACAATATATTAAATGTATTGTATGAGTTACAAATCAATAGCGACAAACACACAGATCAGATGGAACTATTTTCTCTCCGTAAATGAGAACTCTCTAAACCCTGCAAGCCTTCTTAACCTCGACAGACTCTCAAACTGACTGATGGAGCTAACAGGCGACTCTGTGTGTCGAAGTCTCTGTTTCTGAATTTGATAGATCCAAACCATATGTGGGGACCTGTCAGGTAAGAGAGGGGTCCAGTCCTCGCGGGTTCATGTCAAAAGAGAAAAGTTCAAATCCTTCAAATTTGTAGCTCTCTCCACAGACACAGATAAGTGAATTATAGGGCAGAAAAGGTTAATGCGTACTAATAAGATTTAAAAAAAAGAAGAGTCTCTATGGCTGCAGTTTTGATGTAAGCAGGATCTGGACAGACGTGAGGTTCTCTTCTACTGGTTTAAATAAAAACAGTTGCAGAACAAGACTCCAGGATCCATTTCAGGTGGTGTGGACACAAACTTTGTAGATCTGATGTATCATGTCGCTCATGTCAACAGGTCACATCACGAAGGTATTTAGCGCAGAGTGACTGAGTGAGCCTGTGGCCTCCAGCAGAGCCGGGCTGGATAAGAAATCCACACCTCTAACTGAGTTTAAAGGAAACAGCTGTGGGGGTCAAAAGGTAAGAAAATAAATAATATCAGAGATTTCACCACAAGGGGGGTTTGTAGGTATGAATAATGCATCTATGAGCTGTAACAGTCGAATCAAATAATGAACTAGGGCTGCCACGATTAGTCAACTAATCGACGACTAATCGACAAGTAAAATAGTCAACGACTAATTTACTAGTCGATCAAGATACATGAGAAAATCCACTTTATTTTCAAACTATAACCAATTTTTCACTGGAAAACACATTTCAACCGTCGCGGAAAAATGTGCGTCTGGTGTGAATTGCAGGAGAGAGCTGATGTGAACATTTAAAGCTCAGAGAACACGTTCAAATACATTATTTAATATTACTGCAATCCAACTGTCTACATATGTGCAAACCTTTCTAGATTTTTAGTTAATTCCAAAATAAATATATTATTTTAAAGGATTTAAAGGATTGTTCCATTAAAATTACATAATTTTATAATGATTGGTTTGCTTCAACCACTCTGCAGAAACATCTGAGACACACAAACCAAAGTTAACAGGCAAACAACAGCACAGCCGCACTCGAACAAACAAGAACCCAAACTGTGGCGGGTCCAGTCAACAGCTCGGTCGGGTCTCATCCTGCTCGTACTCAGGCAGGATCCGGGTAATCCCATTGTGCTTTGTCCGATTTAGCCCACATAAAACAGGAAAAGACATGTGGCACGTCCCCAACAATTAAAGATTTAAATCTTAATTGATAAGCTTTGAGTTCGGTGAGGGCAGAAATGTGAGAAATGTGCTTTTGATCGAAATCTTTGGAATTTAAGGTTAAGCTTTCTGAAATACTTTCCTTTATTTTGACTAAAGCCCTTTTCTTTTTACTGCAAAGCTCCTAAAGCTCTAAGATGGAGGTGTGTGTGTGTGTGTGTGTGGTGGGGGGTGTCAAAACAAAGCTACTGGGGAACATTCTAGTAGAAGGAATGGCCCACGTCTTCACCAACATTTATTTAAACCAGAACGTGCTTATTTTAAGGACATGAATCTTCTTTACAGCTTTACAGAAGTGAGTAAAAATACTCAAACTCCTCTTGGTTTTCTTGTAAAGTTAATGCACTAACAGTATCAGGCCAAAAAAAAAACCCGATGTAAACTTTGGAGCCTTTCTGGAAGTCAAACATGACAAAAAACACACAGAAAGAGCAGTCAACACACACTTCTGAAAATGAACAGATGCCTGGAAAACTCTACTTTTTCCAATATCTTCAAACAGACACTTTGGCACGAGTAATAATCTTTTTAAAAAACTCAAGGAAGCAGAAATGATGATGCACAGTGGTCAAAAACAAACTAAAGAAAAGCAGGCGTGCACAAATTTGGATCCATTTTAAAAGCGTTCCCAGTGATCTTTTAGTTTTGCCATTTGAGCCAAAATCAACAAAGCCTTTCGTTTTCTAGGGCACAGTTTCTGCATAACAGCAGTAGTTCAGTGAGTTGTGGGCGGGACAGCTGGTGCGGAGTAACCCCGCCTCTCCTTTCCCAGAGAGCTTAAGCCCGCCCACTGTATTTTCTATGTCAGAAATCAGCTGTTTTTCAAACTGCCTTTTTTGTCTGCTCCTTACAACGGAGTATTAGGGCCACAAAAAAAAAAAAAGAAAAAAAATATATAGTAATTATATTATAAGATTTAAAGTGGTAAATTTACTAGATTAAAGTCGTAGTGAACATACAGTCCAGCACGTGTACGTTATGAGCAGCAGCAGACTGTCTAAACTTATTTTGGACAAAGCGTCTTGGATTTAAACAGATGTGCTGAATGTTTATCCATAATATTACAAATGTTGGAAGCGCCTTTGTTCGGAATTTCTTTGATTTTGAAAGTTTCACAAAATGTTTCTCGTCTTTCATCTTCAAGCACGGCTCTAATAAACACACAACAGGCATGTTTTTTTCTCATACATTTATTACGTTTTTCTCATAGATTTACGTGTTTTAAAATCTTAGATTTACGACTTTTTAAGTCCTAAATGTACAAAACATAGACTTTTACTAGACTTTATTCCGGTAATTTAACAGTTATGACTTTTCTTGTAAATTTGCGATTATTACTTGTTTTAAAGTTGATGATTTATTAATTTTAAAGTGATAAATGTACTACTACTACTACTACTACTACTACTAACACGTACATTTACGAGAAAAAAGTCAGAAATTTAGCCCATAACTTTTAAAGTCATAAATATACAACTTTATTCTCGGAATTTAACAGGTACGACTTTTTTTCTTGTAAGTTTAAGACTTTTACGATTTTAATGTTCCCCATTTATGACTTTAAAGTTATAAACAAACGACTTTCTTCTCGTACAAATTTTTTTCAAATTTCCGACTTTCATGTGTTTTAAAGTCACATATTAATACATTTGAAAGTAATAAATTTATGACTTTAAAACACATACATCTATGAGAAAAAAAGTCATACTTTTAGTAACAAATTTATGACTTTCTTCCCGTAATTTAACAGGTACAACTTTTTTCTCGTAAACTTACGAATTTTATGTGTTTTATAGTCCTAGATTTACAACTTTTAAAGTCATAAGTTTACAACTTAAAAACACGTACATCTGAAGTCGGAGATTTAGCCTATGACTTTTGGAGTCATAAATATACGACTATTCTCGTAAATTACCAAATAAAACTCTTATTCTATTAAATTTACTATTATTACTTGTTTTAAAGTAATACATTTACGACTACTATTACTACCTTTTTTTAATATATTTACGACTTTTACATGTTTCAAAGTCGTTGATTTACGACTATCAAAATAACAAATTTATGACATTAAAACACGTACATTTTCAAGACCAAAGTAATAAATTTAGCCTATGACTTTAAATTCATAAATCTACGACTTTATTCTCATGATTTAAGTTACGACTTCTCACAAATGTATGACTTTTATGTGCTTTGAAGTCGATTTACAAAATTTAAAGTAAAAAATTTACGACTTTAAAACATGTAAATTTATGAGAAAAAGTCAGAAATGTAGCCTATAACCTTTAAAGTCATTTTAAAGTCATTTTCTCGTAAATGAACAACTTTTATGTGTTTTCAAGGCGTAGATTTACGAATTTAAAACACGTATATTTACGAGAGAAAAAGTCAGAAATGAATCCAATGACTTTTAAAGTCATAAATATACGACTTTATTCTCGTGATTTACCGGTCACAACTTTTTTTCTTGTAAATGTATGACTTTTAAAAATCTAAGAAATCTTTTTTTTTTTTTGCTTCTACTACGGCCCTAATACTCTGTCGTAGAACCTGAATAACAACAATCTGAGTGAAAAACTACTAATTTAAGGTTATTTATCTTTTAAATATGTCCTCCATCCTGAGAAAAAATGCCACAAAAAATATTAAAAACACCAAAAACTCAATTTTCATCACATTGGGTTTTTAAACCAGTTATTGTCAACACCGGCTGATATAAATTCTCCTCTTAATTTATGTTTATTTTGTTATTCTACTTGGATTTTACTCTATTTTTATGAGTCAATGTGTTTATAGAAAAGGTGATCTAATAGTCAATTAGGGACTGAACAGTTTAGGCGCTCCACACATTCCTGTCAGGTGTTATCATCTTACATTCAGTCATGCAGGAGACCAAACAGCTACAGCGTCTGCTGTTCCAAGCAAAACTCACATATTTACTTATTATTTGGGGAACCTAACCAGATGTGTTACAGATATTTGTAACCTTTTAACCAATATTCCCATAGTTTTTACTTCAACGTAGCAACAGAGGATACGTTTTAATGAAAATTCCCCAAATGCCGTCCTAATAGTGTAATTCAACACTCATGGGAAGTGAAATGCAGCACCTACTATAGCAACCTGTGAGAAAAAAACAGTTCTTACTTGTAAAAAAAAACTACATTTTAAGAGAATCTGAGAAGTTTTAGAAAAACAGAAACCAAAAAGTGGAATGACAGACTGTAAATTTAAGAAAAGTTTCAGGGAACAACCACAGCTGTAGGGAATGACTGAACTGCCATGTGCTACGCATTTACACATGTTGAATTCAACAGTATTTAATAACATGGATTCCTCGGCTCACAACAGCTATAAAGAAGCAGAAATAAAAATTCCTTCTGTAAATCAGTGATCAGGTTGCTGAACAAAAACTCCTGTTTTCCAGAAAAGTCTTTATTTCGTTTCATTTTTTAGCTTTTGCGTGTTTGGTGCTTTCTTACTATTATTATTGTATTATTAGTAATACATGCTCTATATTTGATGTACAGACTATTGAGGACTATTAAAATAGTCGATGACTAATTTAATAGTTGATTAGTCGTTACTTTATATTATATGGAGTCACTGTAGTGAAATGGAAAGTTATAATTATGCTACCTATTTTGGATAATTTAGAATTCTTATCAGTTTTTAGGCTATTTTGTAGTTTAGCTAATGTTTCAGCTACATGCTAGCTGTTTTAGCTAACTCAGGCTTTTTTCAGTTTTTAGACTATTTTGTAGTTTAGCTAATGTTTCAGCTACATGCTAGCTGCTTTAGCTGACTGAGGCTTTTTTCAGTTTTAAGACTATTTTGGAGTCTAGCTAATACTTCTGCTGCATGCTAGCCATTTTGGCTAATTTAGGCTTTTTTCAGTTTTTTAGACTATTTTTTAGTTTAGCTAATGTTTCAGCTATATGCTAGCTGTTTTAGCTAACTTAGGCTTTTTTCAGTTTTTAGACTATTTTGTGGTTTAGCTAATATTTCTGCTGCATGCTAGCTGTTTTAGCTAATTTAGGGTTTTTTTTTTAGTTTTGTTAGGCTAATTTTGCATTTAACTAATATTTTAACTAGCTATCAGCTTCAGCATCTTCAGCTACCAGCACTAGCATGTTTAGCTGCCAAATTCAGCTTTCACACTACCATTATCGCAGGTAATGTTATATATCTATTTTTTTAAGTTAGTTTACATCCACTTTGCGCATGACCCGATCAGTCGACTAATCAGAAAAAATAATCGGAGATTAGTCAACTATTAAAATAATTGTTTGTAGCAGCACTAGTTGTAATTAGTTAATAAACATTTTATTTGTCAAAAGTTTCTGTCCTGTGTTTTATTCTAAACTAAAAAAAATTGTATTTTTGAAATTATTCTATAATATAACATTTTAAGAAAAAGGTATACGTATCAGTATCGATACTGACAACTCATCCACGAACTGCTCAAATGCACGCTGGAAGTCCTGGCTCGATGAAGCCAATAGGACAACATCATCTACAAAGAGCAGAGATGAAATCCTTTGGTCCCTAAACCCGATCAACTCTGGCATAATGGCATAATCGTAAAAAAAAAATCCACTAGGAACGCTTTTGGAGTAGATCAACAGAGGATCAGAATGGATGTTTATCATCCTTCACTCCTATTATCATCAGCTACACATGCACTATGATAAGCATCATGCACACAAACATGCACCAACATCTTCTCATACACTTGAGTTTAAACCTGCAGCTGAAGTGGAAACAGACGTTCTACCCACACGGTGCAGATCCTGCTGTTCTGTTTTTCCTCGGCAGGGAGATTCTGGTAATTTGCTTCAGTTGAAGTCTTCTCACGTTCTGCACACTTAAGCAAGGTGGCTGACTTTAACTAACAACAAAACCACAAGAAACAAGCTCCTTGCTGTGCTGGGGTAATCTCACTCACAGAGAACTCGGAAACAGGAAGGACTCAGACTTTGAAGAGGGAATTCCACAAAAGCCACAAACGATCAGCCGGTTTCTGGAAAGTGTCCTGGGAGAGCCGGGTTGGTTCTCCAAACTAAACAAAGATTGTTGTGTTGTAATCTCTTCTCCGTCTGAAAAAGGCCAAAAATGTTCTAAATTCCCACAACATCTCCTCATTTTTCATCATCGTTGCTCCTGCAGATGTCCCTCAGGCGGTCAGCTCCTTCCTGAGGTCACAAGTGCGATTAAAACGAGCACCAAGAGAGAAATCACCGCGCAGAAGAATCCAGTCATTACGGGGAATTTGTGAGCGCAGATCCCAGAGAAGAACACAAATAAAACACTAATAGCCTTCAGTGTCGTAAAACGGTTCATAAATATTTAAACATTGTTGGTCCAGTTGCAGTTTTGTGAACTTTAGCGAAAACTTTTTAATGACTTTGAACAACAATTTGTTTGTTTAAACCTCTTAATCTCTCAATCCAGTAAAAAATGTTCAAACTAAAAGATGTACGCAAAGTTTACAGCTTCTTTACTCACTTCTTCATGTCTCCATGGTTTAGGTCAAATTAAAAAATGAAACCCTCTGTTCCCAGGGGTCTTTTAATTATGATCAGGCCAAAATCCAACAACCTGTTGTTTTCTGGAAAATAGTTTCAAGGAGTTCATTAGACATTCATCTCTCAAGGTACATTCCTACCGGTCGGGTCAACCTGCTTTTAAATTTATTTTTGGCTTCTACTTTTAGGACTCTCGAGTTCATGCATCGCTACGAAGGTTTTTAGGTCCTGTCTCAGACTCTACGTAATGAAAAGGCTTTCTTTGATCGCGTGCTAGAAGTTCAAGAAGTTGAACCATCGACTGTTAAATCACAAAAACTTTGACCAATCAGGACAAATTCTGTAGGTATTTGTCAGATTTCTGGTGATTTGGTAGAAGCAGAGGAAAGTATGGAGCACCGCGGTTCTGTCCTCTATTTCTATCTACTCTACTATTCTTTATCTTTTATTTTTACTTTAGTTCTCCTTGTAAAGTGAGCCTGCCCTCATTTCCCGTCATCCCTTTCTTTAAACTTTTTCCCGCTAGCTTACAGCCCCTCTTACTCCCAAGCTAGCCTTAGCTTTGTGTAATGCGTGTTCATACACTCACGAGTGTTATTGAATATGTACCACATGGACTGAACTGTTGGGGCAGAGTGAGCCTGCCCTCATTTCCCATCAGTGCAACAAAAACAGAGCAATATAGAAGCTATACAGCCGTACAGTTTTGAGCCAGATGCCAACGGGTAAAACAAAGACGTACATGGATCTATTTGTCTACAATAGATCGGAATGGAGGGAGCTAGAGGCCTGCCGATTGTAGATTTGATGTAACAGCTACAATCTTTTTCTAACTGTATTTTGTTGTCTGCTCCTGAGTCACAACAATTTAAATAAAAAAAATACCAAGATTCTTTATATATGTCCTCCATCAAGAGAAAAATGCTACAAAAAAACAGAGTTTTCATCAGAGTAGGTCTGTGTGGCCAAGCTGGTGATGACACAAAACCATACCAACCATGAATAAGATCGACATAAATCCAAAAACCTTTAACTCGTCTTACACAATCGGCGGCTTCAAGAGCACCACTCCAAGAACTGAAAGATGAAGCAATGAGTGGCGGCAGATACGATCTCCTGCTGCCCTGGAGGGGCGTTTTAAGGTCTTTGATCACTCCGTCGAGGCTGTAATGAGAGGCGCGAGGCCATCGGGCTTACTGCCTGCTACAAAGACCTTCCTGTAAAAAGGTGACACGCCTGTCTTTTTATAGAAAAGCAAACAAACCACAACAGGTAAATAAGATCGTTGCCAGGGTAAATGTTGGGCCAGTTTGGGGCAGGAGAACAGCTGATGATTGTGCCTTTGAAAACACGGTGAAATTGTATTATAAGTTTAAAAAAATATATATAGTTTTTTTTTTGAAAAACACTACAAAAGAAGTCGTCTGGACAAGTATAAACCCGACAGGTGAGTGTCTCTGGTGGGATAGAGGGCTTAGCAGCGATGTGTTTACATATCACTACTTCATAAAGATGTCATCACTGCAAACGGCGGAAAAATGAAACACAGAAAGGTACTTCAATAAAAGGGAAATTCTGCTTGTGTTCCTCCACAGATGTTACACACTTTTACAGCCTGCAGGCATCTGCTTGTATGATCCATGTGATCATGTCTAGACAGGAGCGTGGACTCTTAATCGGATTCAGAACAAATAGAGACCATTTGAGCGCAGACAGTAAGACTAATGGGTTTCCTTCCACTCCAGAACAGTGGAAGCTGTGTGTCAATGCTGTAGCGGCACAGAAAGCTGTCTGGGTATCAAATCCGTGTGAGGAGACGCTGCCAGCCTCCCAGCTGAGCTGTAAGCAGTTAAAAATGACTCAAGTCTTTTTTTTCTCCACATCTCTGTAAGTTCAGGTTCCGACATGAGTCAACTGATATTTTGTGATGGTGCCTGACACGCAGCTGCTGTTTGAATAACAGCATGCTGGTGGGGAGACATGAAGCAGGGATTTACCTTCATAACTAGACTGTTATGGAGAAAAAGCTATAAATTTTTTTTTTTTTAAAAAGAGCGTAAAATTATTTTTTTTACTTAATTTTTTTAGGTTAATTCCATGCCAGTCTCAGAAAATGTCACCAAATAGGATGCAAGTTCATGGAAGTGTGAATAAAGGAAATCGTGTTGAATGTGACAAAAAAAAAGTTAATATAAAGAGAAAACACAAAGATTTCTGCTCAAAAATGCATCATATTGGATCATGGGTGTAAAAATCAACACAGTCACAGGCTGAACAGAATAAACATTTCTTAAAAACACTAAAACTACATTTGTAAAACTTTTAAAAAGTACATTTTTAACGCGGACCGCACTGGTACCAGAACCCTAACCCTAGTCAAGGCCTGTGGGCCGGATCTGATCCGCTGGGCGCTTATAGCCGACCCACCAGATCATTTTATATTTTTGTTATTAATGTCCTAATAATATTTAAGTAACATATTACACATTCTCATTCCCAAGTCGTCACATATTGACGTTTGGTTAAGGACCCCTCCGCGTCAAAAAAACTGATGTTTTGGGTTTCCCCAACTCTTCATCTTCTGGGGATGTTTCAAGAAGCAGGTTCAACAAATCTAGAGTTCAAACCTGAACTCAGAGTCTGTTGACTTAAAGTTCTCAAACTAAAGAGTTTTCGGTTTCAGAACAGCTGAAAAAGTTTGATTCAATCAACTTGAAGTTGTTAGAACCAGAATCCGGTGTGAGCGTCGCGACCATTAAAAGCCTTGATCAATGGAGCAAAGACAGCACGATTCACCATGGCAACGGGAACAAACACCTGAGTTTCATACTTCTTGATAAGTTCTTGCAAGCATATGCCGACTACGAGCACATCAACACAGTTGCAGCAGTAAAACAGAGACTAAAATAGCGGCAGAGTTAATGCGAACGTCTACATTTGAATCATTTCAAATAATAAATAAATAATAATGTTAGGAAGGTTCATTTGTCACTTGTTAAGTAAGAAATTGTTTTTGATCTGTTAATAATTTAACCAGTAACCTCCATTTAATTCTCAAGCGTTCTCTGCGTGGTGGAAACATGACTTCTCTAATGTGAATGTTCTCTAAATGTTCATGAGGAACTCATATTTGATCATCTTTCACTTTAAAAAGGGGCGGAGACCGCAGGAACTCTGAGTTTCCTGAAGAAAACCTGCTCCAGACCGGGTTACGTACACAGACTCAGTTGCCATAGTAATTGATTCTGAGTTCAGCTCAACCCTCTTCTTGAAATGGGTTTGGTTTCACCCACTTTCACGGGTTTAAGCTATCTCTCTTTCTGAAACCGAAAACTCAGAATTTTGCTGAATTTGGAGTTCACCAACTCAGAGTTCCAACATAACCTGCTTCTTGAAACGGGCCCCTGACGTCCACTCAAATCGAGAGTACTGGACTGGACGTACTGGGACATGGACCGCATTGGTATCCTAACCCTAATCTTAACCTGGTACCTGACTTGGATCAGTACTGGTTCTAGACGCGGTACCAGATGCAGACCAGGCTGGGGTTAGTGCAGGAGTGTCACACTCAATTACACAAGGGGCCAAAATCCAAAACACACTTTAGGTCACGGGTCAAACAAGATAAACATTTTACTCTAAAACTACAATTTAAAACTTTAAAAACTTCACTTTTTAACGCGGACCAAATCTTGGCACCGGTACCGGTACCCTATCCCTAGTCTGGTCTGTGTCTGGTACCGCGTCCGGAATCGGTACTGATCCCCGTCCAGTACCAGGTTAAGGTTAGAACACTGGTGCGGTCCGCGCCCCAGTACCGGTTTGCGACCCGGAGGTTGTGGAGCCTTGATTTAACTGGGCGTCAAAAACAAGTTGGGGACACCCAGAACGTCCTTTTATCACGCAGAGAGGTCCTTAAACAAACGTCAATATTGGGGGCGTGTCAAAATATCGATATTGTGATATATCGCGATAATTAGTCCTGTGATTGATTTTTAATGGGTTCTTACCAAGTATTGATCTTTTACTTTCGTTTGACGAAGCTGTAAATTTCAACAGTTTGATATAGTTAAATGCATTGATTAGAAAATAGAAAACAAACAAATAAAACACACTTATGTCACATTTGGTTCATTCGTTTTTCTCCTCCAGGCTTCTGATGATGATGGCCTTGGCTTGAGCCGCAAAGCTTGGCGAAGACTTTCCCGTCACGCGTCCAGGTGTTTAGGAATTTTCAAATTTTTCTCAGGTAGCGGGCTCTCCGGGTGATGTTAGAATTGCGTTTAGAGAGATTCTCACTGATAAAGACGTTGGATCTCTTCAGGTTTGTGCTTCCGATTGACAAACCTCATGAGAATCGCAGGTCTGTCGGTCTCTCTTCTCTCAAGGTTGTTTGTGTCCAGAGATATTCCTTTGGACTTCAGGAGATCTTCCACTTGTTGCTCCACGGAGCTCGACTGATTTTCAATCCGGTGATGATCACATCATTAATCCTGGGATTCTCTTCTTGGTCATCCATTCGTTTATCCAAGTTATCCACTCGGTTGACTGTCGGCTCATGCCGAGCTCGGAGCTGCCTCCATCCTCCAGCCTGTCCAGAATGTCCTGGTACTGCTTCCTGAGGCCTCCAGAAACTTCTTGATCTTCTTTGAATCGTCCCTAACTGGGTTTTTTTTTTTTTGGTGGCATGATCAGGAATTGTTTTCAACAATATTTACTCTTTTTGGAGTAAATAGTTTTAATAGTTTTAGTGATAACTTGGGAATGAGTGTTGTAATATATTACTATAATATCTGCCACAAATAACAAAAGTATGAAATGATCTGGCCCCCCGGCCTTGACTTTGACACGTACATTATGGATCAAACTTGATTAGTTTTCTCTAAACAAGCATAAAACTATTTTAAAAAGTGTGACTTTTCATTAATGTCTCAGATTTGATTTATTTCTTCTCTTCTGCTGACTTTTCTGGCTCTGCAGGTGTCCAAACAGCAAAGTTAAAGACCTGCACATGGACCTTTACCTGAACAGGTGAGTCCCTCCTCTTACCTTCTGATAGGCCAGCTGCAGATAGTTGTAGGGGATCCTCCTGTTGAAGTCCTGCACCACATCCTCGCTGACCTTATGCCGAGACTGCGCTCCCAGTTTGTCCTCCATGCATTTGACCAAACACGCGGACCTCCGCAGCACCACGTCGAAGAAGCGCAGGTCCGAGAAGGTCCCGTCGAACGGATGCTGGTCCTGACACTTCGGCCGGCAGCGGACTTTGGTGCGGCGCAGCTGCGCGTGACTGCGCAGCGCTCCCTCCATGGCGCGCGCCGTTTCCTCATAGTCGCTGTCGTAGAAGGCGCGCACGGCGTGGTCGTACAGCAGGTCGTACGGCTGCAGGACGTCTGCTGCCGCCGCGCACAGACACACCGCTGACAGGAGGAGAGCCGGGGACAGCACGGCTGCAGGCGGCTTCCCATCCATCCTCGGCCCGAACCGAGAGGACAGGCGGGCGGTCACAGCAGAGAGCGCGGGCGGCCTCCAGCCTCCATCGGAGCACGGACACACTCGGGAGACCGAAGCGGGGGAATGTTTCGCCGCCGGGGACACTCATGTTGTTATGACCCCCGATCCGGCTCCGCTGACTCCGCCCACTGAAGCTGTGAATGGCCAGGAGCAGGGCCGTACACGGAGATTTTAGGGGGCGGGTGTTCAGCCCCCAAAAGGGGCGGGGACATGCTAAAAAAAAAAAAATCAAACTAAAACATTGCTCAGTTTTGGATTCTATGTAACACATTTTTAAGAATAAAAATTTCTACAATATAAAAAGTGAAACATTAGTTCAATAAAAAATAGGTAATTTGTTACATTTTAAATTATTAGTTTTCAGCAAATGAAAATTTTTAATTGATAGTTTTCTTAACCTTCTAGAACCGACGGACGCCCTCAGGCATCCTGCTATGCAGGTGTGGAATCAACGTGATAAACTGTCTAAAATTAACTTTTTTATGTTCTGTAACTGATATTTTATTGAATTAAAGGGGTAATATGGCCCTTATTCGTAGTTTTGGGGCAAAATCTATATTTTATTTTAATAAGACAAACTTTGATCCAACTACTGCAAGACAGAGCAGCGCCTGCGGTGGAGGGGCGGAGCTAAACATTACTGTCCGCTAATAGAAATTCCACATAGAGGAAACAAATCTTAATTTTATTTTGAGAGGGGTCCAACATGAGCTTACTACAGCAACAACCACCAGAATAAGGAAATAAGGAATCTGTCAATTAATTGTTTTTTGGATTTTATCTCAAAAATGTGTTGATTAGTTTGTTGACTAAATTTATTCTTGTTTTTTACAACTAAAACTATGTTGCAAGAACAGTTCGTTAAACATTTTTGGGGTTTTCACAGTAAAATAAATCCAATTTTTCCAGACGGGATTTTTTATTTTTGCTTGATTTTATGTCTAGTGTGTGAATACAACATGGAAAAATAAAAGTAGTGTCAAATAGGAGAGGTTGTACTGTTTAAAACGATTCCAAATAAGCATGTAGTTCTTAAAATTGAAAATACTGAGGTTTAATTCAACAGTAGATAAAAACAAAGTTTTATGTTCCAGAAGGTTAACTCAACATTTTAATTGGTTTTTGTTTGTTCCTAATTCATCTCAATTCGAATTGAAATATACTCAAAAACAGTTTTGATCTTAAATTCTTGAATATATATATATCCTCTTTCATAAGAAAAGTGCTACAAAAAAAATGTTAAGAAACACCAAAAACATGATTTTTATTCTTTAAATGATGACGGGAAGAATTGCTAAGTATCCACATCTGATCAGCTAATTTTGTTGGAGTTATGGTGATGTCACACCCCCTGGATTATGGATTTTGATTCAAATTATGTATTGCAATAAAATAAAATGTGTACAGTTGGAACTTTAATTTTTAGTATAAAACAAACTCATAGAACTCTTGGATTTGGAACTTTACTAAAGTCCTGTCACACATGTAACTGGCTGTTATTAAGATCTTTTCTTCATCTTTTTTCTTTTTTTTTTTTTAGATTACTCAAAGTTTAATCTACCGCTACACTTTACAAATTAATGACAAAAACAGCAGACGAAAGATAAAAAAAAAAATTTTTAAAATGACATTAGGTATTATCATTAGTTTATTATTGCATTACTAAATTTTTTAGCTCCTTTTAACAATTAGCCTGCACATTGTTCTTTAACACTTAAATCTGTAGCAGTGACTGCATGGAGAGTTTTAAAGACCATAAACCGTCTGAACTTTTGTCTTTTAGTCACTGAGGAAGATTTACAGGTAAAGACAAGAGATTTCACATCCAGATAACATATGGTTATTATTTCCTCTCCCTCTGTTAGTGTTAAACAGACTTTACCAAAACACAAACTGCTGTTCAAATCTGTTTTCAATGTCAAACAGATCAACTTTGACATTGAATCATCATACGTTACAGCACTTAAGACAAGTCTGCAAGGCATTGTTTTAAACTTGACTGGGATGCTTGTGTTGAAATAAAGAAGCTCATGTAGTGGAATCTGTCTCCCTCTAGTGGTGGGTTTATGCAACTGTATCCCAAGTTGTACTTAGAGAAACAATTATTCTGTTAAAAAAGAACAAAATAAAGGAAAAACACAAAAAAACTTGAATAAATCTCTATTTTTTCAGCTAAATTTACATTTTTCTGATACAGTTAGGTATCAGACTTTTCGGATGATCAGCACTTAATGCTGAGTTCAAATATGTGGGTGAATCTTTGTCTCAATGATAATAGAGGTAAATGAGAGAGGTAAAAAAACAAAGAAGTCTGTAAATTAAAACTAAAGCTCGATTAGTTACAAAAATTGAACAAAAATTATCATCATAAAACTAAAACACACCTTTAAACTGAAAATTTAAAGTTCAATTCAAAACGTAAATCGTTTTGTCTTTTGCCTGTCTGATAAAGCAAAACATATTTATACAACTTAAGTATGTCTGTCTTTAATTTTTGTAAACTCTAGGAAAAGACAACTCTTAATTTATTATGTACAGACTGTATTTGTTAAAAGGATGCCGCTTTGTAAATGTTTAAAATCTCTCAGATTGCATCAGTCTCCACCTTTTCCTGTGGTGAAGCGTCGCTGCATTTAAGATGTCAGCTCAAAGCTCCATCAGACGCAGCAGAAACAAGGGAACCACTTTAGTTTGTCATTTTAAAGTATTTCAGCTGTAAAATTCAATATTTTTTCAGCAGCTTTTCAACTAAAATTAAAAACATGGGAACAAATTGAGAAAGTTTGTCTACTATGAAAATTAATATTTGGAGTTCAAATTGTTGAAGCTCATGAACATAAATCAGAAACTCATTGGCCAAAAAACATCTTTGTGCTTGCAAAGGTTTGTAAGGATTGTCTCATAATGGATGCTTTCACAAACAAAGATCACCTTGTATTTTCTGAGTCACTTTTCAGATATATTCTCTCTGAAAAACAGTGTTTTCCAGAATAAAATGTACAAAAACGAAAGAACTTGGAGTAAATGTTTGTATGTTCCTTGTAATGGAAATTAAATTTTTCCTCCTTAATTTTCATCGTCGACCTTTACCAAGCAACTTTTGTACAGTTAGAAGTCAGAAGATTAGTTTGTTTCTTGCCAAGGATGTTAAACAGATTTTGACAACATCTTGTTCATTATCTTAAGTTCCTGATTAGAGTTTGTGCTTCTTAATAAAAGGTGATAACCTCTCCTAACAAGCAGAGAATCTGCAGCCTTCTCTCCACGCAGCACATTTTTCTTGTCTTTTACTCTGTTGAATAAACACCCTTAAAAATGCTTGACAAACATTTCTTTATTCCATCGAATCCAACAAATTTCCAACACCCTGCATTGGGATAGGCTCCAACAACCCCACGACTTCAAAAAGGCGGTTCAGAAAAATTATATAGATTTTCATATTTTATGTGTTGCCAACTACACCAGTTAATTCGAATTAATTAACTTATAATGAATTATAGTCCCGCCTCCTCATCATTATTATATGTAGAGTTAGAAGTGCACTATACCTCCACTCCAGTAGGGGGCCCTAAAGTGACACGTTACCAATAAAATGTTGCTCTGGTTATTAGGAGCAACCACTGACTGTATAAGTCTTACTTATACAGTCAGTGGGAGCAACAGAAAATGACAGCATAATTGCAATCCTGCCAGACGTGTTTAGGGTTGTAACCAGTAAATGTCAGATTTTTCTTTGATCTCTTGATGTGAATCTGCTTTTGTTTTTCAAAACAACAGAGTAAAAAATGTCAGATTAAAGCGCCTTAAAATGTGTGTAGTAATTTTTATGCATATTTAGGTAAAAGTTTTTGTATCTTTCATTAGTTGGTAACCTCAATATGGCAATAATGGTAATAATAGACAAATTCTACAAGGTTAGCTGTCCCACTTAAAAATATAAACTCTATTGAGATTTGTTAAGTGGTCAATATCAACAGTAACCATGGTTGTCAAAGGTATTCTTATGTTAGTTTTGCGCTGTAGCTGCTATTTTGGTCCATTCTTCCATGCAGATCTTCTCGAGAGCTGTGATGCTTTGGGGTTGTTGCTGGGTAACAGAGACCTTTAAGTCCCTACACAGATTCTTTATTCAATTGAGGTCTAGAAACTCATGAGAACACTCCAGAATCTTGAAATACTTTATACGGAGCTCTTGTATTTCCTCCATTTTCTGATAATTGATTCAAAAGTTGATCTCAAATCATCAAGTTGCTCGTTCAGGTAAATCTTTTCGCCGGTGTCCTTTGACAGCTCTTTGGTCCGGGTGGAGAGGTTGCAATCTGAGTGTTTAAGGGTGCAGACAGGTGTTTATCATTTATTGATTTTACTTTTTAAACACAAATAACCAGTTCAAACAGCCATTAATCCAAGTAAAAGTGGAGGAGAGAAGAGGTTCCCTAAGCTGCATTCACACTGAACGTGATTCAGTTTCAATGTTAAGTCAATGTAGAGACGCGATCAGAGATCCTGTGGCGTCATAGGAGTCCAGAATCTAGATTTTGGAGAGTTAAAAAACTGAATTC